>NW_015387836.1:187813-234298 GCF_001527695.2 Protobothrops mucrosquamatus | reverse complement strand
TGACAGTCAGCTCTTGGTTTATTGGCAAGGCATAAAGTAAATCCGGACTGGCTCTCTGGGCCAGGGGAGCCCTCTTTTATGGGATTCCCCTGGCTTGTAATCACACAATTCCATTGGCTGGCAAGACCCTGTTGCTAATTAGCCAACCAGCAACGGGCATGAAACTGTATGCAGATGGAGAAGGGCAATCACCCTTAATAGGCGATCAATGGTGAAGGGCAATCACCCTTAATGGGTGATCAGGATATGCATAGGGGATTAAGGGGGGGGGGAATACAAAGAACACAACACCTCTCTCCCCCCAACTCTACAAGTTCTCTTCCTCCACTACTTCTCTTTGTGGGGAAATGGTAACTCTTTTATTTGACCTAGGCTGCTTCAGGCTCTTTTAGCTTCCCACACAAACACAAACCATCTTCTCTCTCACTCGCAACCAACAACAGGACTCCAACACTGCCACCCCCAGCAGCTGCTCTGCTTAGCTTTTATAGCCACCAGCTGCAGGTCTAGGACAACTCGTTAATGGCCAACTTGCTGTGAGACAACTGTTCCACAGGACAATTCCACGCGGGATAACTCAACACATTAAATATTACCCATCGCTGTTTCTTCGACATTATTTTTGTTTTTGTCCATTTCCACAAAAAATTGAAATAATGTTGAAGAAATAATGGTGGATAACATTTATCACATTGATTTATCCCGCATTAATTTGTTCCGTGTGGCTTTGTCCTGCAGTGAGTTTTTTACAGTGAGTTGTCCTGTGGTGAGTCGGCCACTGTGAGTTAGCCGCGATGAGATGGCCATGGCAGTGGTGAGTTGTAAGATTCCTCTAGCTGTTGGGCTGGTTAGGGAGAAGTCTTAAAGGGACAGGGCACCAGCAGCCTAGGTACTGGTCATTTTGCAACCTGTCCACACTGGTTTGGGAATGTTGCTGTTGTGGACAACCTGTCCACAGGGATCAGTTTGGGAATGTTGCTGCTGTACCAGTCTCCCTCCTGCATAGCAATCTCCCTGCCTGAATTTGTACAGCTGGATGCATCTGGAAAGTTAAGAGTATGTTATTCACATAAAATTTAAGCTACTGAGGATGATGGAGGAGGAGGAGGAGGAAGAGGAAGGCCCCATAACCAGGTTGCCATTGGAGTTTCCAAGGTTTATGGTGTTGAAGGATTTCAATTTATCTTCCACAGTGAGGTTATCCAATCTTTTCTTTAAAAGTTCTAGCGTTGGAGGACTCACAACTTCTGGAGGCAAGTCGTTCCATTGATTAATTTTTCTAACTGTCAGGAAATTTCTCCTTAGTTCTAGGTTGCTTCTCTCCTTGGTTAGTTTCCATCCATTGCCTCTTGTGTGGGGTAGCTTGGGAATTCATAGCCTCTGTGACAGCTATGGACCTATTCCAAGTCACACAAGGCTCAACAAAGGACATTGGTTGTACATTTGATCTAGTTTTTCCATTGGAGCACTGACAATGTGATCTGGATTAAGGTATTTTTTTTAGTCATTCCTCTGTCAGGATCAGACCACTCTCTGGTAGCCACAGAGTTTTCTGGGGGAACCTCTTGCCCCAGAGAGATTTATCAGCTTATTGTATAATGTATGATTACAATAGGGACTAGGCTATTGTATTGACTGATTTCTGGGCTGATTTCCAGGTGTTTACTGATCAAACAGTAAAGGTCGAAGGTACATGAAACAACACTTCAGCTTGGCAGTCATTCAGACACAATGAGTACAAAACTACAGGCAAAGCCAAATGTCATTAAAAAACCAAAAAACCTGTGAGTGTTTCACAGATGCTACAGAATAAGTGGAGAAGTAGAGAAGAGAGCCGGTGTGGAGGTCAAAAGACTGTAAAATATATTTCCCTCCATTTAAATCAGCAGCATATATAGCAGGAAATCAACTGATTTTGGAGTATGTGAACTGACAGCTTAATAAAGTGAGGAATCTTTCAGCGAGGCGGAGGTGCCAGAATCCACTGAAAGTCATCACAACAGGCTCAACAGTGTATAAAATGTTTCTCAGCCTAAGAAATTGAATCCACATTATCATGGCATGCAGAAGGAAAAAAAGAAAAACATAGTTTTGATATTTTTCACTCTTTGAGAAAGCCCTTCTGTTTGACTTGAGTTAATTTTTTTATATATATCACATAATCACTCAGGAATGATTTGGGTGAGAATCCAAGTCAATCTCTCCTCCTGAATTATCTCGGCCATTATCTCTTTCCATCTGGAAGAGTGGGAAAAAATCAAGATGGCCGCTGGGACTGTGTGATTGAAGCCCCTGTCCCCTTACAAATCATGTAAAAAGGGGAGGGTTTTCAATCACAAGATCACAATCTCCACCTGGACTTTATTGACCCTCTGCCTTATTTATTACATAGTCTTGAAAATTTGGTTTTGCCTGAGCAAAACCAAACTGAGATTCTAGAAAGTCTCAATTTGCAGTTGAGACTCTAGAAAGAATGCAGAGAAGAGCAACAATGATGATTAGGGGGCTGGAGACTAAAACATACAAAGAACGATTGCAGGAATTGTGTTATGTCCAGTCTAGTGTAAAGAAGGACTAGGGGAGATATGATAACAATGATCTAATATTTGAAGGGCTGCCATAAAGAAGGGGGGGGGGGGTCAACCTATTCTTCAAAGCACCTGAAGGCAGGACAAGAAGCAAGGGATGGAAACTAATCAAGGAGAGAACCAAACTAGAGCTAAGGAGAAATTTCCTGATAGTTGGAACAAGTAATCAGTGGAATAGCTTGCCTACAGAAGTTGTGGATGCTCCATCACTGGAGGTTTTTAAGAACTGATTGAACAACCATTTGTCTGAAAGGTATAGGGTCAACTGCTTTAGCAGGGGGTTTGACCAGAAGACCTCCAAGGTCCCTTCCAACTTTGTTATTCTATTATTCTGAGCTTGAGGACCTGTGTGTATATGTATTTTGGAGCCCATCTCCTGGCTGTGTGGATAATTGGTTAGATGATGCCTGGCTGCTATATATTTTATTTTTATGGGTTTATTTGGGGTATTTTATTTATTTTACTGACAGTCATCTGTAGTCATGTCTGTTGCCATGAGTCATGTTAAATTACCATGAAATATCTTCAGATAATTCTTGATTTGGAGTTACGTTCATATAGTTCTTGACTTAGGACCACGTACCCAAAATTTTGGTTTATTAAGTGAGTTTTGCCCCATTGAATGACCTTTCTTGCCACAGTTGCTAAGTGAATCACTGCAGTTGTTAAGTTAGTAACAATGTTGTTAAGTGAGTCTGTTTGCCCCATTGACTTTGCTTGTCAGAAGGTCACAAAAGGTGATCACATGACCCTGGGACACTGCAACCGTCATAAATATGAGCGAGTTGCCAAACACTTGAATTTGATCAGGTGACCATGGGGATGCTGCAATGGTCATAAGTGTGAAAAACATCATGTCACTTTTTTCAGTGCCATTGTAACACTGAATGGTCACTAAACAAATGGCTATAAGTCGAGGATTACCTGTATTCATGGGTTCAAAGATGCACATAAACGCATGCACGCACAACCACACCTTTAAAAGAGAAAAGTGATCTGAAAAGAGAAGGGATGAATTGATGGCTTTTTTTGTTTTGCTTTGTTCCCAGAATGAAAGATACATGAATTATATTATATTGAACAGGTTTCTGCTGATCGCTCCTTCTAGTCTAGTTCCATAAGAGAGGAGATCTGAGCCAATTTCTTCTACGGTAGTTTGAGTCAAGGAGCTATTTCTCCCTGATAGACTGTTTACCAAGTCCAATCAATCCCGGCTGCAGTAATTTGCACTTGGGTAAATTGCGTGCTTTATTTAAAAGCAAGGTCTATTGATTGTGGCAGAACTCCCTTCCAATAACTGTGTTCAGCCACAGAGAATGTGGGACAATTTACAGATATGGACATACGCATTTCTCAGTTTGGAGGAATGGAAGCAGGACCGGAAGGACACCCACAGCTGCTGTGGCCATTGCTCTTCTAAAGAAAGGGTGGGGGGGGGGGACAGAATGACAACCCAGGAATCCATGATGATTAGCAACAGCGTCTGCTTTCAAAATACAGGTAAGTCCTCAACTCAGGACCACAACTCAGCCCCCAAATTTCTGTTGCTAAGTGAGACAGTTTTTAAGTGAATTGTGCCCTGTTTCACGATCTTTCTGACCACGGTTGTTAAGTGAATCACACGGTTGTTAAGTGAATCTGGCTTCTCCATTGGCTTTGCTTGACAGAAGGTTGCAAGTGGCAATCAAAGGACCCTGGGATATTGTAACCATCATAAATATGAGCCAGTTGACAAGCGTCTGAATTTTGATCACAGGTCTAATGGGGATGCTACAATGGTCGTAAGTGTGAAAAACAATCATAACTCACTTTTTTGAGTGCCATTGCCTCCTCTGAGAAGGAAACAAGGAAAACAGGTCATGGAGAGGATGTGTAGTTTCCCAGGCAAGATCCTGCTCAAGCTACAGGTAGTCCTTAACTTATAACCATACATTTAGTGACCGTTTGAAGTTAAAAATGGCACTGAAAAAAAAGTGACTTATGATCATGAAGAGAAGGACGAAGGGTGACATGATAGCAGTGTTCCAATATTTGAAGGGTTGCCACAAAGAAGAGAGAGTCAGGTTATTCTCCAAAGCACCTGAAGGCAGGACAACTGGATGGAAACTAATCAAAGAGAGAAGCAACCTAGAACTAAGGAGAAATTTCTGGACAGTTAGAACAATTAACCAGTGGAAGAACCTGCCTCCAGAAGCTGTGAATTCTCCAACTCTGGAAATTTTTAAGAGGAGACTGGACAGCCATTTGTCTGAAATGGTATAGGGTTTCCTACCAGAGCAAGGGGTTGGACTAGATGACCTCCAAGGTCCCTTCCAACATCATCATCATCATCATCATCATCATCATCATCATCATCATCATCATCATCATCATCATCATCATCATCATCATCATCATTTTTCACATTTATGAGTCTTGCAGCATCCCCTTGGTCATGTGATCAAAATTCGGATGCTTGGCAAGTGGTCATATTTACGGTATGACAGTTGCAACATCTCGGAATCATCTGAATGACATTTGCGACATTCTGCCTAGTAAAATCAACGAGGAAGCCAGGTTCACTTTAAAACCGTGTTATTTACTTAACAACTGTAGTGATTCAGTTAGCAACTGTGACAAGAAAGGTCACAAAATGGGGCTTAACAACTGTCTCACTTAGCAACTGTCTTGCTTGGCAGCAGAAATTTTGGGCTCGGTTGTGGTCATAAGTCCAGGACTACCTGTAATTCAACATACACACCAAAATGAGAGGTTGGCCTGGAGAAATCTGCAGAAACTGAAATGCTTCTGAGTCTGTTTTGAGAACACTTCCCCCCAGAACACATTTAAGTGCTTCATGTTTGCCATAGGGCTGCATTCCAACATGATTGATCTCTCATGGGCCACAAATGGCTCCTTCAGTATGTAAACATGCCAACCAGTTTCTTAGCAGAAGCAGCACTAGCTTATTTGAAAAGTCCTGGTGATATTAAAATCAATGTGAGAGAAATGAAAACAGCCATTTAGTAGCAATTTATCTCCGTGTAAGCTGTAAATCCTCCATTTATCCTTGTCACCACCAACATTTGGACTAATTTGTTTTCCTGAACTTCTTTTAGCAGATAGGCTCTCTGGAGGAGAACGAGAAAGTGATCCATCGGAAAGAACTGAAGTCAAATTACTTCTGTTGTTTGCTAATTTTCCATGAACAGAGTTCATCCATGGCCATTCTTGGCAGATCTGAGAAAGAGGTGAAAGAACAAAGTCCTCTTTTTTCTCTCCAAAGACTGCTACTCTGCAGAGTAAAGAAGATGACCTTGATGGAAATAAGCAAGAACTATTACCTAGGTCAGGGGTGGGGAACCTCGGTTCTTTTATGACTTGTGGACTTGGCTCAGGAATTCTGGGAGTTGAAGTCCATAAGTCATAAAAGAGCCAAGGTTCCCCACCCCTGACCTAGGTAAAGGGGTAGTGGTGATGGTGGACATTTTTTAAGTATGGGAAAACAAGATAACATTCAGAAGCAACTCGGGCAGGCAAGACCCTGATTCATTGGAGTTGGGGTAGATTTATCTACGTTTCTTTAAGCCATTGAGCTAATGCCATCGGAAGAGGTAGGAGGTAGCACAAATTCAAACTTACTAGGTCTGTTGTTATAGCCAATTTCAATAAAAGTGGTTTTAGCTTTCAGGTGGGATTGATGTCCTGGTGTGGCCTAGCTGGTAGGGCTGACATGTACTAGCAGCCACTTGGCAGCTAGATAGAGCTTCTCCTAGATGGGAAATCTTGTCAACCTTGAGTGTTGTAAAAAAAACAAAAAGCTAAACAGGATTGATCTTAGTTACTAAGATGGGAGCCCACAAGGTAATCCAAGGGTTGAAGATCATATTGGAAAGCTGAAAAAAAGATGATATGATAGCAGTGTTCCGATATCTAAGGGGCTGCCACAAAGAAGAGAGGGTCAACTTATTCTCCAAAGCACCTGAAGGCAGGACAAGAAGCAATGGATGGAAACTAATCAAGGAGAGAAGCAACCTAGAACTAAGGAGAAATTAACCAGTGGGACAACCTACCTCCAGAAGTTGTGAATGCTCCAACACTGGAAGTTTTTAAGAAGAGACTGGACACCCACTTGTCTGATATGGTATAGGGTTTCCTGTCTGAGCAGGGGGTTGGACAAAATGATCTCCAAGATCCCTTCTAACTCTGCTATTCTGTTAAATCCTGAAAGAAGGCAACTGCAATATACTTTTATTTAAAAAAAAAGACTTTCTTGTGGTCAAAGACACAAAAGACACAATAAATAATGTAAACCAGTTGGACCGGGAAGTTTGCCGAGATATGACATTATCAGCTTTGACCATGTACCAGCATAAAACTGCAGGAGCAAAACATTAGCCTTGATGGGATACCTTTGTTTCTCTGATCTAGGACTGCAGGAGGGAGGCCATCCAATTAAGCCAAGAGATGCCCTTCTATATTTAGGAATTGCAATTTGACTTCATTATCTAGCAGATTGGGGGAAAGGGTGAGTGAGCTGATTAAGAGCATATCCCTGGAAAGAATTGCCAGATTTAATTGGATGTCAATATCTTCAATCCACTTTCTCAGCATTAAATATTGCTTTCTCATACCCAAATGTGCAGAGTTGGGTTAGTGAAAATACAAGGAGTTCATTTTAGGTTTTGACCACAATAGAGACTGGAAAATTCATTGCTAAACAGTGCGGTCATTAAGTGAGGCATCACATGACTGCACCTGATTTTATGACCTTTTTTGCAGCGGTCATTAAGCAAGACATCATGTGAATGCAATCTGTGACCTCCTCTGCCAACTTTCCTTTTGATTTTGTTTGTTGAAAGCCAGTAGGAAAATCACAAATGGCTCAACCTGTGACTGTGGGGTGCTATGTCTATTGTGAATGCATGACAGTTGCCAAGTGCTCGAATTATTATCACATGACCATGGGGATGCTGTGAGATCCAGAATAACAGAATAACAGAGTTGGAAGGGACCTTGGAGGTCTTCTAGTCCAACCCCCTGCTCAGGCAGGAAACCCTATACCATTTCAGACAAGGCCGCCAAGCTGGAAAGGTTGGAGAACACTGTTCTAGTCCAACCCATTGTACTATTCCAGACAAATGGTTATCTAATCTTTTCCAGTGATGGAGCACCCACAACTTCTGGAGGCAAGCCATTCCACTGATTAATTGTTCTCACTATCAGGAATGTCTCAAAGGTGCTTTTTTCACAAAGCAACTGGACTTTCTTGTTTTTCTTTAAAGACATTTCACTTCTCATCCAAGAAGCTTCTACAGCTCTGACTGGATGATGGGGAATGGAAGGATTTATATTCCTTGCAGACAGTTGGTCATTTGCATTCTTTTAGAGAGTCATTGAGGCCACATGGAGGTTTGTCTGTGTCCTCAAGGTCACCTGAGTAGTGCAAATGGGTGTGGAACCTTCTTTGAACTGCTGAAAGGACTGTGTTGTAGACTGGAGATAGATGATGTCATATCCCTGCCCATTTTTCAAAGAAAAACAAAGAAGTCCAGTTGCCTCTTGAAAAAGCACCTTTGAGACAACCATGACCTGGATGACTGAGAATCTCCATAGACATTCACTGTCAGGAAAGTTCTCCTGGTTTCTAGATTGGATCTCTCTTTAACTACATCAGATTCTCAAAATAGTTGATAAGGTTTTTTAATCTCTAAAGCTGCTGAGATTTAGATAGCGTGGGAGGCTTGACTGTTTATATGCTTTTACGTCTTTATCTTATGGTTTGGAATGAACATCTTGCAAATGAAGAGAATCCCCTGTGCCGCTGGAAGTCTTCTCTGAGCCACCAGGGTGAGAACAGGGAATATTGTTAGTAAGTGATGGGACTTCTGGGAGAAACATGATATGACACGATGGGCCTTTGACCTCATTTCCGCTGCTGTCATTATACAAACAACCCCTGGTCATTATACACGACATCACATTGACTTTGCTTCCTGGGGAAACAACTGTGAAGTGTCCAAATTGTAATCATGTGACTACTAGATGCCGCAGTGGTCATAAGTGTGAGGACTGGTCATAAAAATATTTTTTCAACACTATTGTAAATTTGAACAGTTACTAAACAGGGCATTTTTTTCAGCAAGATCTACCCATAAATAAAATAGAGTTGGTTACTTTGGAGCTAGCGTAAAGCTAGCCCTTGAGCCTTTCTTTGCTCAAGAAACAGTTGGGACTGAACAGCCACTTCACTGTTCTCATCCAAGAGAAACGTCAGTTCAACATCTCTCTTATTGCCACTGTGTTAAGTGATGCATCAAGTTAAGGTGGGCTGCCTTCTTCCCTTCAAATGTTTTCAACTGCAATCCAGGAGTGAACATGAAGTGTCTAGCAGAGCTTTGAGAACACGACTGTGGGAAGTCAGCCCCCCAGAGAAGGAAATATTAAAAGGGCAGAAAAATATATTTTCTCAAAGGATCTTAAAGAGGCAGAAAAGCATGCCCAGGTTTTCTTAATAGCCCCAAGTCTCCTTCCCCTAAACAGAATCCAGCTCTATAGAAATGCAGATGTAAACCATCCAGGAAGGTTGGAGGCCCCCAGTTAGGAGCTTAGGAAGACAAAGACTCCTAAAATCTACATACCCCACCCAAACTCTAAAACAGGACATAATAGGATTAACACATAGATACCAAAGGGCACACTCAGACTCAGGTCCAAGTTCAGGCCACAGGAACAAACAAAAGGCTCCAGAGGGTATAAAAACCCACTCCCTACATGTGCTCACTCTTTTTTCTGCCAGAGCCATCTTTCTATCTGGCTCTCCTCTTCAATAAACTGCAACTTTCTTTCTAAAGCAATTGCCATGTTGTTTATCCCCGGCTTGGACTGAACCATGATGAAGACTTTTCTTCCAACATGATGAAAGAAAACAGTGTTATTTCTTTTACAGGTAATCTTCGACTTATGACCCACAACGAGGCCCAGCATTTCTGCTGCTAAGTAAGACAGCTCTTAAGTTGAGTTCTGGCCCAGTTTACCACCTTGCTTGCCATGGTCATTAAGCGAATCATTGCAGGTTTTAAGTCAGCAACATGATTGTTAAGTGAATCTGGCTTCCCCCTTGACTTTGCTAGTCAGAAGTTCGCAAAAGGTGATCACATGACCCTGGGGACACTGCAAACCGTCATAAATATGCGTCAATTGCCGAGCGTCCAAATTTTGATCACGTGACCACGGGGACGCTGCAACGGTCATAAGTATGAAAATCAGTCATAAGACACTTTTTTTCAGTGCCATGGTAACTTTGAATGGTCCCTAAACAATGGTTGTAACTTGAGGACCCCCTGTATTTATTTATTTAAGAAGCCACCCATCCCCCTCCCTCACATTTATTACAGGTTAAATCTGAGAAAGAGTCACTCGACTTCAGACAGACTTGCATATTTTATTACAGGTGTCCCTTAACTTATGTCCATTGGTTTAATGGACCATTCCAAGTTACGATAGTGCTGAAAGAAAAAAAAAGGACTTATGACTGGTCCCTTCACTTATGACAGCTGCCGTGTCCCGGTGGTCATGTGAGCGCGATTCGAGCGCTTGACAACTGACATGTATTTATGAGGGTTGCAGCATTCTAGGAGCACTTGACCACCATTTATGACCTTCCTAGGTAACCACCAACAAACAAAGAGAATGGAGAAACCCAGAGTCATTTAATAACAACACGATTCACTTATGAACCATAACAAAAAGGGCTGTAAAATTGGACATGACTCACTTAACAACCACATTGCTTGGCAACTGAAGGTCCAGTCTCAATTACTGTCTTTAAGTCAAGGATTACCGGCATTCTACCTGACTATCATAGAGAACATTCCTAGAATGCCTGCCTAGTTTAGGAGCTGTGGTGGCACGGTGGTTAGAATGCAGCATTGCAAGCAAACTCTGCTCACTGCCAGGAGTTCGATCCTGACTCACTCAAGGCTGACTCAGTCTTCCATTCTTCTGTGGTCAGTAAAATGAGGACCCAGATTGTTGGGGGAAATATGCTGACATTTGTAAACTGTTCAGAGAATGTTGTGAAGCACTATGAAGCATTCACCACTTCTGGAGGCAGGTTGTTCCACTTGTTAATTGTTTAACTGTCAGGAAGTTTCTCCTTAGTTCTAGGTTGCTTCTCTCCTTGATTAGTTTCCTTCCTTTGTGTCTTGTCCTGCCTTCAGGTGCTTTGGAAAATGTTTCTTGATCTGTTTCTTGATCTGGCCTACCTCAATCTTGAAAGCCTGTCCAGATTTATGGCTGTCTCATATTATACTGTACTAAAAAATATGGGGTGTGTGTTGTTTTGATTTTTTCCCCACATGCTTTCTTCTATTTCAAGACTGTGTCATGTTTTCAGCAAGTACCCCCCTTAATGACTCTCTCATACTTTCCCCAAGGGCAAGTATATATATTCCTTGACGTTCTCCGAAATTGACTTCTCCTCTGGGTAAAAGAAAAAGAAGGTATTTTATATCAAATTGAACGTGAATAGCTGGGAAGTGATTCCAAAGATGTGCTTGAGATCCCAGGTGCATGTAGCTTTTCACCTATTCATTCAAGCAGCCTGACTTTTGATAAACTTCCATGCAAGTTTGGGGGATAAAAAATACATTTGCAGTTCCCTGAAGTATTATAACGAGTTTTAAGAGTGGGTTCTTTAAAGCAGAAGTAGAGAAGCTTGGAAAAAAATATATGCTTGAATGAATAGCAATGACCTGAAGTAGTTTTTGCAAAAGCAACTATGCAGTAGGAGTGGGGCACTTAAGAGAGGCACAAAGGACAAAAATGAGTTGTGTCAACTCCAGGGCAAGCTCTGCCCCTTTTTCTTGCGTCTTGTGATGTCAAACACACAACTGCATGCAGCAGAGCTTGCCTTACAATGTTGTGGTGCTGCTTTTGCCAAGTTGGCATAAGCATCAAAACCTGGGGTCAACTCTGAATCCTAAAGAATACAGGTATTCCTTGATTTGTTGTTGTTGTTAAGTGCGAAGTCGTGTCCGACCCATTGCGACCCCATGGACAACGTTCCTCCAGGCCTTCCTGTCCTCTACCATCTTCTGGAGTCCATTTAAGCTCATGCCTACTGCTTCAGTGACTCCATCCAGCCATTTCATTCTCTGTCATCTCCTTCTTTTATTGCCCTCAATCTTTCCCAACATTAGGCTCTTCTCCAGTGAGTCCTTCCTTCTCATTAGGTGGCCAAAGTATTTGAGTTTCAACTTCAGGATCTGGCCTTCTAAAGAGCAGTCGGGGTTGATCTCTTCTAGGACTGACCGGTTTGATCGCCTTGCAGTCCAAGGGACTCGCAGGAGTCTTCTCCAGCACCATAGTTCAAAGGCCTCAATTCTTTGTCGCTCAGACTTTCTTATGGTCCAACTTTCACAGCCATACATTGCAACTGGGAAAACCATGGCCTTGACTATATGCACTTTTGTTGGCAGGGTGATGTCTCTGCTTTTTAGTATGCTGTCTAGATTTGCCATAGCTTTCCTCCCCAGGAGCAAGCGTCTTTTAATTTCTTGGCTGCAGTCCCCATCTGCGGTGATCTTGGAGCCCAGGAAGATAAAATCTGTCACTACCTCCATTTCTTCCCCATCTANGGGAAAACCATGGCCTTGACTATATGCACTTTTGTTGGCAGGGTGATGTCTCTGCTTTTTAGTATGCTGTCTAGATTTGCCATAGCTTTCCTCCCCAGGAGCAAGCGTCTTTTAATTTCTTGGCTGCAGTCCCCATCTGCGGTGATCTTGGAGCCCAGGAAGATAAAATCTGTCACTACCTCCATTTCTTCCCCATCTATTTGCCAGGAATTGAGAGGGCTGGATGCCATGATCTTGGTTTTCTTAATGTTGAGATTCCTTGATTTACAGCCATTCATTTAGCAACCGTTCAAAATAACAAATGACCACAAAATAACAAAATAAAACAGCATTGAAAAAAGTGACTTCTACCCAGTTCTTGCCCTTGCAACCATCATAGCATCCCCACAGCCATGTCATCAAAATGTGGGTGCTTAGCAACCAACATGTATTTACGATGGTTGCAGTGTCCCAGGTTCAATGGAATTGCTATTTGCAACCTTCCTAGCTGGCTGTTGAGAAACAAAACCAATGAGGAAAAGTGTATTTGCTTAACTACTGCAGGATTCATTTAACAACTTCAGTAATTTGTTTGATAGCCGTGATGTAAAAGATCATAAAATCAAGTGAGACTCACTCAACAACTGCCTTGCTTATTGAGGAAAATTCTGATCTTAATTGTGGTCATAAGTTGGGAACTACGTATAGTTTCAAGAAAATGTCTCAGCCATTTTTAAGGCTAGAGTTTTCATATTGCGGGATTAGAGTATGACCATTAATCATACTGTTGTTGTTGTTATTTAGTTGCTAAGTCTCTGACTGTTCATGACCCTATCAACCATAGCATGTGAGCCCCCTCCACTCCACTGTCTTTTAGGATTTGCCCAAATTCATGTTTATTGCGTCAATGACACAATCTACTGCCTTCAATCTTTCCCAACACCAGGGTCTTTTCCGATAAGTCCTCTCTTCGCATGAGATGGCCAGAGTAAATAGAATAGAATAGAATAGAATAGAATAGAATAGAATAGAATAGAATAGAATAGAATAGAATAGAATAGAGCTGAAAGGGACCTTGGAGGACTTCTAGTCCAACCCCCTGCTCAGGCAGAAAACCTTATACCATTTCAGACAAATGCTTGTCCAATCTCTTCTTAAAAACTTCCAGTGTTGGAGTGTTCACAGCTTTGGAGGCAGGTTGTTCCACTGATTCATTGTTTTCACTGTTAGGAATTTCTCCTTAGTTCTAGGTTGCTTCTCTCTTTGATTAGAATAGAATAGAATAGAATAGAATAGAATAGAATAGAATAGAATAGAATAGAATAGAATAGAATAGAATAGAATAGAATAGAATAGAGCTGGAAGGGACCTTGGAGGTCTTCTAGTCTACCCCCCTGCTCAAGCAGGAGAACCTGGAATACTGCAACCAATTTTGGTCACTATATTACAAAAAAGATGTTGAGACCTTGGAAAAAGTTCAGAGAAGAGCAACTAGGATGATCAAAGGCCTGGAGACTAAAACATATGAAGAACGGCTGCAGGACTTGGGTTTGGCTAGTCTAAAGAAAAGAAGAAATGGGGGTGACATGATAGCAGTATTTCAGTATTTGAGAGACTGCCGTAAAGAAGAGTGGGTCAAATTATTCTCCAAATTACCTGAAGGCAGGACAAGTAACAATGGCTGGAAACTGATCAAAGAGAAAAGCAACCTGGAATTAAGGAGAAATTTCCTAACAGTGAGGACAATTGACCAGTGGAACAGCTTGCCTTCAGAAATCATGGGAGCTCCATCAATGGAGGTTTTTAAGAAGAGACTGGACAGTCACTTGTCTGAGATGGTATAGGTTCTGCTTGAGCGTAAGGCTGGACTAGAAGACCTCCAAGGTCTATTCTATTCTATTCTATTCTATTCTATTCTATTCTATTCTATTCTATTCTATTCTATTCTATTCTATTCTATTCTATTTATTCTATTACAGTATGTCAGACAAGTGACTCTCCAGTCTCTTCTTAAAAACCTCCAGTGATAGAGCGCCCACGATTTCTGAAGGCAAGCTGTTCCACTGGTTATTTGTCCTCACTGTTAGGAACTTTCTCCTTAATTCCAGGTTGCTTATTTCTTTGATTAGTTTCCATCCATTGCTTCCTGTCCTGCCTTCAGGTGCTTTGGAAAATAGCTTGACTCCCTCTTCTTTGTGGCAGCCCCTGAGATATTGGAAGACTGCTATCATGTCCCCCCTCATCCTTCTCTTCATTAAACTAGATATATCCAAATCCAGCAACCATTCCTTATATGCTTTAGCCTCCAGTCCCCTGATTATCTTTGTTGCTCTTCTCAGCACTCTTTCTAGAGTCTCAACATCTTTTTTTACATCGTGGTGACCAAAACAAAATTTGAGCTTCAACTACCAAGATTAATTAATTAAAATTAAATATTAGTCATACTGCCTTGGTCCAAAGAGAATTATGGCCCCTTATTTTCAATCCCAAAGTTGAGAATAATTGGAATAAGAAGACAGACCAACTGACTTTCTAGGATGTTGGGAGCCCTGGGGGCAGATATTCACGTTAATGGGATCACATTTATAATATGGGCAGATCCTCTCTTGAGACAATCCTTGCGTTAGCATCCTAATGTAAATTTGGCAAGACAGATATGTCACTGCAGAGGTGCTCTGGGTTTTCCATCCACTCTGCTCTCTAATAGTCTGAGAGTTTATACCAAGAATGGAAAACCAATAATCGGATCTGACTTCACAGGCCAATTCCAATTGAGGCTTTTGATAATTTTAGCTAAGCTCCATCTGTACTGTTTAACCAGGATTATTGACTTCCTGTCTCAGCATCTTAGTCACCTAGTAGCCAGGCATGAGACAGAATGCCTAGGATTTATGTAAAATATGTGAAATGTCTACATATTGATTAAGTGGGGGAGATGTTCATTAAAATGGAGACTGTGTGTGGATGCACTCTTAAAAGTCTGTTATGCTATTATAGGGATTGGACAGCCATTTGTCTGGAATGGTATAGGGCCTCCTGCTTGAGCAGGGGGTTGGAATAGAAGACCTCCAAGGTCCCTTCCAACTCTGTTATTGTTCTCTGCTGAATCTTGACCCACCTGTCCTGGGTTTAAACTAAAAAGCTCAGTGGGATTTCAAAGCTAGCAGGCAAGATATCCAGCACCCAAGAGGATGGTCCTTCACAAGTGGTGAGATGAAGCAATTATACAATGAAAGGCTCACACAGCTGGAAGGGTTCTTTAGCTCCAACAAACTAAAACAATGATAAAGTGTTGTAGGCTAATCTCCAAAGAATTATAGCTTTCCTTCACCAGATTTACCAGTTCAGTAAGAATTTAGCCCAACTGTACATCCTGGCTGAAGCAAAAAAGAGAAACATTTCTAAATGGTTGTCCACATTTTCATTTTCTCACCAATCATCCATCTCCCACTGATCCCACATGCCCAGCCTGGAATATATCAATGCTTTCTTTTCTAAAAACAGACTTCTAAAAAAAAATCCATAGTGACTCGGTATAAGCTTCATGCTAGAGAAACATTTTATGTCTTTCTCTTGGCTTTGCAGTGTGTTTCTCTCCCTCCCTTTTGTGGGGCTAATCCATTTGTCTGCTCAAGCTGTGGCCCTGTCAAAATTCTCCCCCACAGGCTTTTTTTCACAGACAAATCCTTTGTTGGTTTTCTCCATTCACTCTTTGCAGTCTGGGATTGAGCATAAACAAGTATAAAAAGGGGGGAAATGAATGCCATCTGTTGTTCTTCATTAAGCTGGTGTAGCAGAGAACAATTTGGAATTGATACACACAAAGGTGCATTTTCCCCCCCTGAAGGACATCACAACAGAGCTCATTTTGTCATTCGCTGGAATCAGGTATTCAGCAAAACAATACTGAGAAGACCAAATAACTGTGCATTTTATCGTTCATCCTTATTCTGAAGCAAATCCTCAGTTTGCATGCCCAGACCTTCTTTTACTCCGGTTTCTGAGTCTGCATAACACCCTGAGCAATAAACAAACTATGTAGGTTGGAATGCATAACATGGTAGGCTAAAATATGATATCTAATTTGTAATTCAAGGAGTTGAGCAAACGGACCTAAGGTATAAAACAGCAGCGGAAAACTTCCTGGTGTCGTTGAATTAAAACTCAGTAGGAAGAGTCAATGTGGCTACTGGTAGACTGGCTGGGAGTTGTAGTCACTGGCATTTGTTAGAAACCATAATGTGTTTGGTCTTGGTCTTTAGTTGATTGAAGTCCTGATAATATAAAAATGTTATTTGGATGCACCTGATGTCACTTGTCCCTTGGATCCCCATGGTTTGTTGTTGTTATTGTTCAGTCACTACATCGTGTCTGATTTTTTATGACCCTATGGACCACAGCACACCAGTTCCTCCTGTCCTCTACTGTCTCCTGAAGTTTGCCCAGATTCATGTTCATTGTGCAGATGACACTATCTAACCATCTCATCCTCCATCATCCCCTTCTCCTTTTGCCTTCCATCTTTCCCAACATCAATGAGTCTTCTCTTCTCATTTAGTGGCCAGAGTATTTGAGTCTCAGCTTCCGTATCTGTCCTTCCAAACAACAGTCAAAGTTGATTTCCTTTAGAGTGACTAGCTTGATCTCCTTGCTTACATGGATCCTCATGGTTGTAATTTTCAAATAGC
Organism: Protobothrops mucrosquamatus; assembly: GCF_001527695.2. NCBI lineage: Eukaryota > Metazoa > Chordata > Lepidosauria > Squamata > Viperidae > Protobothrops > Protobothrops mucrosquamatus. The sequence continues at coordinate 217,423 of NW_015387836.1, read as the reverse complement.
TACAGAGCAATCCTGAGAGAATATGTCAAGATGCCAAGAATCAAGAATTTGCCAATCCACCAAATCCAAATTTGCTATGGAATCAAGATAAGAAATGGTCAACCTCTGAGTCTAACCTGGCCAACAGAGCCTCTATGTTTGGACCATAACGTCTAAACTAAGTCTTCTCTTCTAAACCCAGTTCCTGACCTGGAAATGAAAGCTGCTGGCATTTTTATCATGCATAAAGATAGTTCTCTGAAAGTTAGCTGATTGTGTAGTGACATTAAAAGCTACCAATCCATATGGTGCTACCAAAATTCCCTGGCAAGCCATCAGATAACATTGACTTAATTTGCTACTGATTCTAGGGAAAACAATATATGATAGCAGTGTAGGATACTTCGAACAGACTTAATGCACTTAGTTTAAGACATTCTTAGATCTTTCCAAATGTTGAATTCCATCTCCCAAAGTGATATCAAGCTCCTTCTAATGCTATTGCTCTATCACTATATTATCCACTGCCTTTTGTTCAGAGGAATGTCAACAATGAAAAGATCACCTGTCATGGGTATTAGACAGCATCCTCTGTTTCTACTTTTCAATCAAGATGTATATGTACCTTCTAACGAATTTGGATATGGGACAACCAATGCAGATTCTCAGAGCAGGGCCCAATCTTTACAAGTTATAGATGATCTTTGATGGCCTTATGATCCTTCATTTAGCAACTATTTGAAGTTACAATGGCACTAAGAAAACAAATGTAGTACAACTGATTCTTGCACCCATGACCTTTGTACTATCTGTGCAGTCACATGATTAAAATTCAGATGTTCTTCAGTGGCATTTCTTATGCAGTCACCATTTGCAACCTTCTTGGGTGGCTTTCAACAAGGAAAATCAACGGGAAACCACATGATTCACTTAATGACTGTGTAAAATAAGGTTATAAAATCAGGGGCAGTCCCATGATGCCTTGGGTAATGACTGTGGTCCTAAACAACAAATCTTCCACTCTCTATTGTGATCATAAATCAAGGACTACCTGTATTTAAATCCCTGCCACTTTCGTCACTTCATAATAAAGTACATCGGTTTATTGAATGGACTCTGAAACCTATAAAAATATCAGTATTTAGTGGCCATCACTGGACTGCAGAAACAATAATAGGACAGTGTTATGTATTTTTGCTTTGCAATAAATAACACTACAGGTAGTCCTCGACTTACAACAGTTCATTTAATAACCATTCAAAGTTACAATGGAAAAAAGTGACTTATGGCCTTTTTTTCACACTTAAACCACTGCAGCAGCTCCGTGGTCATGTGATTAACATTCAGATATTTGGCAACTGACTCATATTTATGACGGTTGCAATGTTCCAGAGTCATGTGATCACCTTTTGCAACCTTCCGACAAGTAAATTCAATGAGGAAGCCAGATTCACTTATCAACCGTGTCACTAATTTAACAACTGAAGTGCTTCACTTAACAATTGTGGCAAGAAAAGTCATAAAATGGGACAAAATTCACTTAGCAAAAGTCTCACTTAGCAACAGAAATTTTGGGCTCAATTGTGGTCATAAACTGAGGACTACCTCTACTGCATTTAGTGAGGCACATTCCTAAGGCCACTGTGCATTGGATTGCAGCCTAAACATGGATAAGCCTTTTCTACAGAAAATTTTACAAAATTAATGGAATTAATTCATGTTTTTTTCTATATTTCAGCATATGACGATCTCCCAAAATGGAAAAAAAATAAACAATTAAGATGAGATGCAGATTTCAAGGTCTCAATCAGAATAATATTTTTTCCTGAACTTAAATAGTTCTCACCTGGTACAGGTAGTTCTTGACTTACGACCACAATTGAGCCCAAAATTTCTGTTGTTAAATGAATCTGGCTTCCCTCTTGACTTTGCTTGTCAGAACGTGATCACCTGACCCCAGGACACTGCAACTGTCATAAATATGAATCAGTTGCCAACTGTCTAAATTTTGATCAAGTGACTATAAGGATGCTGCAATGGTTGTATGAAAAATGGTCATAAGTCACTTTTTTCAGTGCTGCTGTAACTTCAGATGGTCACTAAATGGACTTTGTAAGACGAGGACTACCTGTATAGTTTTCTTTCCTTTACCTTTTGTTCCTATTTTATTCCTGCTGCACAGCTGCACCTAGAGATTTTATTTTACACAGTTCTTCAGCTAAGACAATCCTGGGTTGTATAAACAGAGGCATAGAATCAAGATCATGCAAAGTATTAGTACCACTGTCAACGCTGCAACGCGTTGACAACCACTTTACAAAGCCTTAGTGAGACCACACCTGGAATACTGCAGCCACCATATCACAAAAAAAGATGTTGAGAGTTTGGAAAAAATTCAGAGAAGAGGAACTAAGATGATCAAAGGCCAGGAGACTAAAACACATGAAGAACAGCTGCAGGACTTAGGTTTGGCTAGTCTAAAGAAAAGAAGAAATAGGGGAAACATGATAGCAGTATTTGAGGGGCTGCCACAAAGAAGAGGGGGTCACATTATTCACCAGAGCACCAGAGGGAAGGACAAGAAACAATTGTGATCAAAGAGAGAAGCAACCTGGAATAAGGAGAAACTTCCTGACAGTGAGGACAACTAACCAGTGGAACAGCTTGCCCCCAGAAATAGTGGGCGCTCCATTACTGGAGATTTTTAAGAAGAGACTAGACACTCACCTGGCTGAGATGGTATACGTTCTCCTGCTTGAGCAGGGAGCTGGACTAGAAGACCTCCAAGATCCCTTCCAGCTTCTATTCTATTCTATTCTATTCTATTCTATTCTATTCTATTCTATTCTATTCTATTCTATTCTATTCTACCTCTACCTCTACCTCTACCTCTACCTCTACCTCTACCTCATTCTATTCTATTCTATTCTATTCTATTCTATTCTATTCTGCTGGAAAATCTCCCCAAATGGTTTATCCATCAGTGAAAAGCAATACAGATCCTGCTTACTTTATAGTGTAAAAGCAATAGAAAAGGAAAAGAAGAGCATGAAGGAAGATTAAAACAAGCAAAGTCAGAGAAGCAGTTTCTCTGTGATGAAGAGAACATCTTCAGAGAACATCTCTCTACTGGAATGTATATTTTGGACTATTCCATGCATAGTATTTATGTGTTAGTTTCTCTGTGCACTAAGGAAGAGGTCCCCAACTTTTTGGGCACCAGGGACCGGTTCCGTGGAGAAAGGTTTTTTCATGGACCGGAGAGTGCGTGGTTTTGTGTGCTGCCTGTATTCCACGGATGGGGCTTTCCTTGTTTGTGCAGACCAGTTGCTGGCATGCTGCGGCCCGGTACCGATCCATGGCCCAGGGGTTGGACACCCCTGCACTAAGGAACCTGAGCATCATATCAGCCTCTGTCAAGGTGGATTCTGGTTAGGAGTCAGAGGAGGACAAGCAGCCAGATCCAGATTCTAAAAAGCCAAAAGACAACAAGCAACTAATTCTGAACTGGCAGAGGAGATCAGATAGGGGGGTAATGAGCAAACATGGCTGCTGTCACTCTCTGAAGATGAGAGTGCTGAATTTCTGCCCCCTCCCAACGCAAGAGCAAAGGCATTCTGCGAGACTGCTTGCATGGAAGAAGTCCCGCCCTGCTGAATGAGCTTCACCAAGGCTGTGTATCATAAATTTGTTCCCCTGGTCACTCCCCTGCCTAGATTGCTAAATCCCTGTTCCTGAAGGCCGATTGTTGATAGGCAAGATCAGTTCTGTGGATTATCAGATGGTTTACCACCATAGGTAGCTCTTCTGACCCAAACCACATGCACGGCAGTAGGTGTGAGTAAAGTATGTTTATTGAACCACTCCATGTGTTATAACAATATCCCTAAAAATCCCCAAAGTCACAAACTCCCCTCCCAAGCAGTTCAGTGACTGAGTCCAAGCACACATGGATGAAGCTGAAGTAGTAAGTTCTCAAGCAAAGGCACCCCACAAGGAAACTCCCAGAGGCAAGTCTGAATCCAGATACAAATCCAAGTCCAAATCCTAGTACAGAATAATAGAATAACAGAGTTGGAAGGGACCTTGTTGGTCTTCTAGTCCAACTCCCAGCTCAAGCAGGAGAGCCTATACCATTCCAGATAAGTGGCTGTCCAATCTCTTCTTAAAAGCCTCCAGAGATGGAGCCACCACAACTTCTGAAGGCAAGCCACTCTAAAGTTGTGGGTGCTGCACCACTGGATCACAACCAAATCCAATTCCAGGTCCAGAAAAGCCAACAAGACAAACCAAAGGATTACTGTGCAAAATCACATACAGGAAGCACGGAACTGAAGAGGACGCTTAGGAAAACAAAATGGTTGTCTTTACCAACTGCTCCCTCCCCCATGCCTGACTAAGAAATCCACAAACCCGTGTTCCTGATTAGAAGGGGTGATGCTACTTCCTCGCAAGCAATGTCACTGACTTTCTCTGATCTTCCCATTTCTCCGCTCTTCACATCTACAGATCTGGCAAAGGACGCAGCTGTTCTCCCAAAGGTGCTTTTTTCACAAGGCAACTGGACTTTCTTGTTTTTCTTTGAAGATGTTTCACTTCTTATCCAAGAAGCTTCTTCAGCTCTGACTGGATGGTGGGGAATGGAAGGATTGATACTCCTTGCAGACATCTGGTCATTTGCATTCTTTTAGAGAGCCACTGAGCCTACCTGGAAGTTTCTCTGTATCCTCAGGGTCACCTGAGTGGTGCAATTGGGTGTGGAGCCTTCTTGGAACTGCTGAAAGGACTGTGTTGCAGACTGAAGAAAGATGATGTCATATCCCTCCCCCTGTGTTGAGAGAGGGCTGTTCAATTTTGACAAAGATGGCCTCTTTGACCCCTCTTTCAAACCAGCAACTCTCTCTGACCACAATGTGGAATTTGCTTTCTTCAAAAGAGTGGCCTTTGTCTTTTAAATGCAGGTGGACTCCTGACTCTTGTCCTGATGGGTTTGTTTTCCTATGTTGTGCCATGTGTTTATGAATGAGAAGTGAAATGTCTTCAAAGAAAAAGAAGAAAGTCCAGTTGCCTCATGAAAAAAGCCCCTTTGGGACAACCATGACCTGGATGACCGAGAATCTCCACAGACATGCAGCAGCTGTTCCTCATCAGAGACAGCCTGTTGCTCATTGTCAGTGTTAACCAGTGGCAGTGTGCCTCTCTAAAAAGCAGAGACATCACCCTGCCAACAAATGTGTGTATAGTCAAGGCCATGGTTTTCCCAGTTGCAATGTATGGCTGTGAAAGTTGGACCATAAGAAAGGCTGAGCACCAAAGAATTGAGGCCTTTGAACTATGGTGCTGGAGAAAACTCCTGCGAGTCCCCTGGACTGCAAGGTGTTCAAACTGGTCAGTCATAGAAGAGATCAACCCGACTGCTCCTTAGAAGGCCAGATCCTGAAGTTGAAACTCAAATACTTTGGCCACCTAATGAGAAGGAAGGACTCACTGGAGAAGAGCCTAATGCTGGGAAAGATTGAGGGCAATAAAAGAAGGGGACGACAGAGAATGAGGTGGCTGGATGGAGTCACTGAAGCAGTAGGCGTGAGCTTAAATGGACTCCAGAAGATGGTAGAGGACAGGAAGGAACATTGTCCATGGGGTCGTGATGGGTCGGACACGACTTCGCAACTAACAAGAACAACAGTGTGCTTCTCCATCCTCTTCTTGAGAGGATGGCTGTCCATCTAGTCATTCGCACCCCCCTGATGACTGACCCAGGACTGCATCCTCCTCCACCTCTAGGCTCTCTGAGTGTCTTGGAGACCTTGGCCCTGATTTTGGCTCCTCCTCCTCAGCAGCCAGTGGAGCCATCACAGTAACTTCAGCCAATGTAGCTTTGTTTTGTGATTGTGGGAAGGTAATGTAGGGGTCGACTCCTACTCTGGAGCCTAGACCTATGGGCCAGCTATAGTGTCAGCATGCAGCTCAGTCCTAAGACCTAAATGACTCCAAGATCAGAAAGATTAGAAGTTTGAGCTTCTTGGAAACGTATGTGACATTGGCAGAATTGGTCTCGGTTTCATGGGATACCTTGTGCTTCTAGAGTCTTGCTATAGTGTTGAAAGGATCTCAAACACCCTTCAAATAAAGTTAGAAGGAGGAAGATGGCTAGTCGTCTTATTCTATGGCAGAATGGCAACTGACTATTCTCAAGGAGAAGGACGAACTTAAGACAGCTGCTTGAAGCGAGGAGAGATGCAGGGAAGGGAAATCCATCACAATTTGAATCTCTGCCTTCTGTTCTGTCTCTCTCCCTCCACACACACACACTATCCTACTTTCAAGATGTATGTATCCAGATTTGAAAATTGCTTGCCCCAGTGACAGTGATGAACATTAGGGCCATTCAAAGCTTCAAAGGGGCATTTGCCTTTATTGACGCTTGGATCAAAAGACCCCTTTGAAATTCTTTAATGAAGCACTGTGGTTGCTCATCTCAAAATGTAGCAGCTGCGCCTCTCAGTCCTGAAACAAAAATGGGGCTTTGTGGATGTGAAGCGCTTATGAAAAGGCCCCATTCATTGAACTCAGGTGACCAGTCAAGCCAAATTGGCACCATATCATGTGATGAACCAGTTACTTTTCAACTGTCCCTCATGTGGGCTAGAGACCATTCTTCCTAGGGTTGTGTGAAGGCTCTGATTTGAATGCAATTAGAGCCAAACATGACTTTCAGTTGACCCTTTGAACCAAATCAACCCTTTCAGTTTGATGCTTCAAACAAAACTGCCCCCCTTCAATTGGACTGAAATATCCTATAAGCCTCTGTACACATGTATGGAAGCCTCTCAAATCAACTGTGTCAGTCAAACTGATGAGTCAATCAAATTCAGGTCTCAAATTAGATCTTTGATTTATGCCCTTACCTGATAGGATGGCACAACTCTTTTAAAAGAGCTGCTCTGCAAGGCAACAGCTGGGAAGAGTTTTTAAAGCCACTGTATGAATCTGGAAAAGAAAAGTAGCTTTAACTCTTTGGAGAAAAAAAACCCATTTATACTCTTGCATATTCTGAAGCATACCCTTTGAAAGATTTCCATAACTCATACAAGTATTTACCAATTTCTTTTCAAGGCAGACATCTATAGACTTTCATAACTGACTCTAATTCAGCAGTGCTTTGGACTGAATGGTTCATATCAAATCAAATCAAAATCAAAATCAAATCAAATATCTTTATTACAATCTTTAACCGGCCTTTGCAATAAAAAGATACAGTAAAGAAGAGAAATAGTTTAACACAACAATGTATTATTGGGAAAGGAAAAAAAACAATAGGAGAATAAAATTACATATCTAATTAAAAGTTTTGTGCGGTATACTTTGGTATACTTATACCAACTTGAATAAGTATATACTTATTAAAGTATGTACAAGTTTCATCAGTATATATACTTACACCAATTTTGTATAAGTTGCTGAAGATATTTGGCCACCTCATATGTGAACGTGGGGTTAACATTCCTTAAAAGTAATAATCCTTTTTAAAAAGTAAAGTTAAATTTATCTGTATTACCTTGTGTTTGAAAATGATTGGGGAGTTCAGAAAAGACAGATTATGAGGTCATGAGCAAGAGTTTCTACCTCCCTGGATCCACAAGGCAAAGTCTCTACAAATAAGAAGGGGTTCCATGAAGTCTTCTTGATGGGAGGGCATTGAAGTGGAATCTGGAAAAGACCCATCTATATTTGCTTAGATTGTAGAGGGTTAGCAATTGTCTAACATTTGGCTTGACTGAACGAATCAGAGAATCGTAGATTTGGAAGAGACCTTGGTGGTCTTCTAATCCAACCCCCTGCCCAAGGCAGGAGTCCTTAATTTCATCCTGAATAAATGGCTGTCCAATCTTTTCTTGAAAACCTCCAGCGATGGAGCTCCCACGACTATGTGAGCAAGCTATTCCATTGATTAATTTTTCTCTTTGATAGGAAATTTCTCCTTATTTCCAGGTTGGATCTCCCTCTGATGAGCTTCTATCCATTGCTTCTTGTCCTGCCCTCAAGTGCTATGGAGAATAAATCGACACTCTTCAAGTATTGGAAGACTGCTATTATGTCTCCCCTGAACCTTCTCTTCCTTAGGCTAAACATTCCTAGTTCCCTTAGCCATTCATTGTATGATTTAGCCTAGAGACTCCTTATCATCTTTGTTGTTCTTCTCCCAACTCTTTCTAGGGCCTCAACATCTAGAGCAGATTTTTTCCACATCCCTATTTGGAATCAATGCAATCTTGGAATGCCATTCAAGAGCAATCTCCCCCAAAAGTGTGACAGTGGTCCAAACAAAATATCCAAAGGCTATGCATCATAATGTGTCATTACCTTCAGAATAATATTTACAGGACTGTCACTGGGAAGAAGCTATTCACTTATTCTCCTTGGACTCTGAAAGTAGGATAAGAACCAACAGTGGAATTTTTGTAGAGGAAACTCCCAACTTGAAATAAGGAGGAATTTTTTTGACCATGAATGCTGTGGTCATGCAGTGGTTAGAATGCAGTATTGCAGGCTGACTCTGCTCACTGCCAACAGTTCAATCCTGATCGGCTCAAGGTTGACTCATCCTTCTATCCTTCCAAGGTTGATAAAATGAGGATTCAAATTGTTGGGGGCAATATGCTGATTCTGTAAACCGCTTAGACAGGGCTGTAAAGCACTGTGAAGCAGCATATAAGTCTAAGTGCTATTGCTATTGCTATTTAGCAATGAAACTATTTGCTGCCTGGAGATATGGGGGGCTCCATCACTACATGTTTTCCAGCAATAGCAATGGCACTTAGACTTATATACTGCCCTGTAGAGCTTTACAGCACCCTCTGGGCAGTTTTCAATGTCAGCAAATTACTCCCAACAATCTGGGTCCTCATTTTCCCACCTCGGAAGGATGGAAGACTGAGTCAGCCTTGAGCCCTGTCAGGATCTAACTGTGGGCAGAGTTTAGCCTGCAATACTGCATTCTAACTACCATATCACTTGTAACAGTTGGACAACCAGTTGTTTGGGAAAATCTGAAGGTTCCTTTCCTAGGCAGGAAGTTGAACTAAAAGATCTCCAAAATTCCTTCCAAGTCTATAATTCTAAGAGCACTAAAATATACTTTGCCAGAAAATATTGATTCTCAGCATGCAATATGTTTTTGTCATCTTTCCTTGTTTTTAATTCCATTACCATAATTAGAACAGGCTATGTGTACATTATAAAGATTATTGAAATGCTAGTCCTTTATGGTCACAAGAAGAACCTGGCATACATAATTACAGATATTCAGAGGCGTTCACAACTGCTAATTCTACACTGTGAATCCCAGAAGAGCTTTTCCAATGTATCAATACTCCATCTCAAGATAATTTCAGATGTTGTTTTTCAGAAGCATTTCTTTCCAGCATTGCTGTGTTGAGATGTTATTACTGTGTTGGAAATAAATTGGCAGGGCAATGGATTGAAGTTATTTGTGTCAAACAAAAGAATAAATGTGGTATATTAGGTTAGGGGAAAATGTGCAATGCATTGAAATGTGCTGGATGCAGTATATAGTACTAGGAAAGATAAAAAACATAGTGTTTTAGACAGTGTATCTCTTCAGCAAATGTCTGCTGCAAACATTTCTATGGGCTACTGGGAAGAATTAAACGAGGAAAAACCTATATATATGTAAGGGGAAATGTGTTGGTACACCTACAATACATATCTGGAGATGGCTGAACCAGCATTGAGCTTCAGTGCCTGCTGTATGATGTTTGTTCACACAAACATGATCATTGATGGAGAGATGCCCAAGATGCCCATCCTCTTATTAGTGTGGACAAACTAGCTCCATTCTATTGTTTCCCACTTTCAATGCTTATCCATCAATAGCCATTCAATAGGCTTTTCACCCTTTTCTTCTTCTGATTCTGAAGTTTATATCTTGGATAGAATGTTCATCTCCTGTAATGATATGTGGGAATTATCTGTGGAGATGGGAGAAAGAGACGCTGTGTAGGGAATGATCAGATAAGAGAAGGCATAACTCACAGCTGCTTAACGGGAAGAGAAAGAAACTCAGAAAGGAACTCCCAAGCTTCTCAAACTGTAAAAAGAGACAGCAGGAGATTTGTATGGTCAGACTTGCAAGATTCTTACAATAAAGTAGAATTAGCTCATCTGGTTATGTTTCTTGTCTGGTCTACTTGGGAAGGCTGGCATTGGTCTTGCAGGTCTGAAAATACAAATCTCCTGCCCTCTTTTTTTATAGTCTGAGAAATTAACAGAATAATAGAATAACTATTGGGAGGCACTTTGGAGGTCTTCTAGTCTAACCGCTGCTCAAGCAGAAGCCATTCTAGACAAATGGCTGTCCAATCTCTTCTTGAAATCCTCCAGTGATTGAATTTCTCCTTAGTTTTAGGTTGGATCTCTCCTTGATATGTTGATAAGTTACTTTCTGTCCTGCTTTCAGGTGCTTTGGGGAATAATTGACCCCCCCTATTCTTTGTGACAGTCCCATAAATATTGGAAGACTGCTCTCATGTCACCCCTAGTCCTTCTTTAGGGAGTTAGGGAAGATCTTTTCTTACTTTCTTTCTTTGTCCATTGTGCAACTGTGGGCTATGCTCCCTTATCTGATCATTCCCTAGGCAACATTTCTTCTCCCACCCACCCCATCATCTTCCAAGGTCATTCCCAAATACCATTACATCTCCTTTGATCTCTAAACTAAGTAGAGAAGTTCTCCTAATGTGCTTTGTCTATATGCCACCCATCTTAGACTATCTATAGAAGAAAAGCATAAACATTAATCAGAACAGCCTTAATGAAGCATCATGACCACACTGTTCAACTTTGTGTTATAGCAATGAAAGTATTGGCTAAAAACTGGGGTACCCAGGCCCAAAGAATTCTTTCATCCTTGAAAGCTTCCCAAATAAGTTGTGGTAATTACTTGTGTCATGCCTTTAGCATAGAGTCTGTATGTATATGCTGTTGTTTTTCTGTGACATGTGTTGAGCTGGTGGCTATGGACAAACCTTTCATTGTGTGAGGGGTTGGTTTTGGTAGTATTTTGACCCTACAGAGCACCATCCTCCCATCCTCCTTTATTCTGGAAAAAAAAGAAAGAAAAAGAAGTGCATCCTGAGAAGACAGACTCCATTTTCTAACATTCTGAGGAAACAGAAGCATCTAGAAGAATCCAGCCTAATCGTGACACATATTCTTTAGAGGATAAGTCCACGTCCCATATACATAGCATCGCTGTTTCACCCCATCCAGTTTTTTAATAAAGCATTAGGATCTATGTATAGAATCGGGTTTATTAAAGGATAGAAAGGTTTTGTTGCATGTCAAGCTACAAACAGGGTAACGTGTAGTGAGGCCAGAATAATTCTCAGCCCAACCTACCTTCACAGGTTTGTCATTGCAGGGAAAAACTAGAAGACGACATGCTATGTATGTTGTCTTGAGCTCCAGAGGAAAGGCATGATATACAGTAGATCTACCAAATAAATAGGTATGTACCTGTGTTCCTTCTTAGGAATGCCACTGTGACGTGCGGTTGCAAGCAGCATGACAGATGTTGGGGCATGGAAGACCTGGCTGCGGCAGTCCTAAAGTAAGCAGGTAGGACATCCCCTGAAATTAAGACCTACTGTAGTGCCTCTTTTGGAGCCAAAAAAAATATAAGACCGGATCTTATTTTCGGGAAAACACGGTACCTGCATTTTGAAGCTGGGTCTCTTGCCAAAAACATCCGCAAAGGGGCAGTTAACAAAAATAACTCTTTAAATTACTTCCACCCACTAATCTCCTTCTTCTTGAAATTGGAAATAAGCATGAAGACAGTTAGAAAGCTTGAAGGTTTGGAAATGGGAGAAGAGGGATTATCACTCCACTAAATGTGGCTCGGAGAGCTACATTGCTACCTGACCAGCCTGTAAATAAACAGATTATTGCAACAAATGTCGTTTCTCAGCCCAAGGGAACTGAGACTGCAAAGACTATCTAAACTTCCCAAGTCTTGAAGAAAGGGATTGGAAAAAAAATGCATCGGTCTCATCAGTAATAAAAGCTCTCCTTTATTTCAAGAATTGTACGAACCCGAATTTGCTTCAGCGTGCCAACAATTTATTGGCAAGGTTTCCAGGCAGGTGTAAAAGATATAATGGTGTGCAATGAAGTAATAATTATGTTCTGCAATGACCTCTGTTTGGAATTATTTATCTTCACTTCAAAGAAAGGTGGAATAGTATATTATCTCACCGTGAGATCGCTTGCTTTGATTTCAGAGCCAGCGCAGATTTATCAGTAGTGTCACATTCTCTACATTTTGAAGGCTCTTGTATTAGATGGTGGGGAGGAATTGCCATCTTTTAATGCATTCTTTGACAGTGGACAGGCAGCATGCAGGATTACCACTCCCTTGGAAATACTGTACTTTGATTGCTTCTGACTTGTCTATCCCCAGTGTTTATCCCCAGTGTTGAATTTATTTTAGATTACAGGTAGTCCTCGACTTACAACAGTTCATTTAGTGACTGTTCAAGGCTACAATGGCACTGAAAAAAAGTGACTTAGGATGGTTTTTCATACTTACAACCATTGCAGCATCCCCATAGGTCAAATCCAACTCCCGCAGCCATTCTTCGTATGTTTTAGTCTCCAGGCCTTTGATCATCTTAGCTGCTCTTCTCTGAATTTTTTCCAAACTTTCAACATCTTTTTTGTGATATGGTGACCAAAATTGGCTGCAGTATTCCAGGTGTGGTCTTACTAGGGTTTTATAAAGCGGTACTAATACTTTGTGTGATCTTGATTCTATGCTTCTGTTTATACAACCCAGGATTGTATTAGCTTTTTTGGCTGCTGCTGCTGAACACTGCTGGCTCATGGTTAAGTGATAGTCCACTAGCACTCCAAGGTCCCTCTCACAGTTACTGTTTTTAAGCCAGGTCTCACCCAGTCTGTACTTATACTTTTGATTTTTCCTGCCTAGATGTAAAACTTTGCTTTTCTCCATGTTCTCATTTTGTTGGATAGGGTCCATTGTTCAAGTTTGTCAATATCTTTTTGGATCCTGAGTTTGTCTTCTGGGATGTTAGCTACTCCTGCCAGCTTGGTGTCATCTGCAAATTTAATGAGTTCCCCTTCAATTCCCTCATCTAAGTCATTTATGAAGATATTGAAGAGTACTAGGCCTAAGATGGAACCTTGTGGTACCCCACTGCTTAGTTCTCTCCATGTGGATGTAGTGCTGTTGAGGACTACTCGTTGAGTATGGTTTGCCAGCCAGCTACAGATGTTGTCTATTCCACTTTTTCTAACTTGCCAAGGAGTAGTTGTGGTCTACCTTATCAAATGCCTTAGTGAAGTCTACGTATACTACATCCACAGTATTTTGCTTGTTTGTTAGTTTAGTCACTTTATCGAAGAATGAAATAAGATTGGTTTGGCCTGATCTGTTTTTGACAAACCAGTGCTGGCTACCGGTTATAACTTTGTTTGCTTTAGTTCACAGATCTGTTTTTTGATTATATTTTCTAGGATCTTACCAGGTATTGATGTTAGACTGATTGGTCTGTAGTTCCCTGAGTCTGTTTTATTTTCCCTTTCTTGAAGATGGGAACCACATCAGCCCTTTTCCAGTCCTCAGGTATTTCCCCAGTGTCCAGGATTTTTGAAAGATATGGTGCAATAGTTCTGAGATAACATCTGCCAGCTCCTTCAGAACTCCGGGATGTAATCTGTCAGGTCCTGGTGATTTATAACAAGGTCGGATAGATGTTCTCTTACCATTTTCTTGTTTATTTTAATTTTTGGTTCTAATTTGTCTTTTGCAGTAGTTTTTTTTTTGGTATGTTGGGCTATAGTTTCTTTTTGCGTGAAGACTGATGCAAACTATGAGTTAAGCAGCTCTGCTTTCTCCCTGTTGCCTGTTATTTCCTTGCCATCTTCTCTCTTTAATGGGCCTACAGTTTCCTTGACTTTTTTCTTGTTGGAAGAAACTTTTTTTATTATCCTTGATTTCTATTGCAAGTCTTTCTTTGTTCTGAGCCTTTGCTTTCCTGACTTCATCTTTGCATGTTCTGGCTGTCTGCTGATTAGAGAAGAGAAAAATAGAGAAGAGGAAAAAAAATAGCTGAATGTTCATAAGCAATATTGTGTCAAAGTGGCATAAAATTGTCAAAAAAATGAAGGGAAATGAAATAAAAAATAGAAAATAAAGCAATAAAATAAAATAAGAGAGGAGAGGAGAGGAGAAAAACAAACCAGAGAAGAAGAAAAAATAGTTGGATGTTCATAAGCAGGGTGCTTATGTCTGCCAGACTATAATGGCATAAAAATAGTCAAAGATAATAAAAATGAAATGAAATGAAAAATAGAAAATAAAATAAACCAAAGGAAAAAAATAATTGCTGAAAGTTCACAAGCAACATGCTTCAATCTGCCAGGTTGAAGTGGCAAAAACATTGTCAAAAATAATAGCAGTGAAATGAAATGAAATAAAAAAATAGAAAATCAAATAAAATAGAGAAGAGAAAAATAAACCAGATAAGAGGGAGAAAAATAGTTGAATGTTCATAAGGAGGGTGCTCAAGTCTACCAGGTTGAAGTGGCATAAAAGTTGTCAAAGATAATAAAAATGAAATTAAATTTAAAAAAATAGAAAACAAAATAAACCAGAGAAGAGAAAAAACAATAGCTAAAAGTTCTTAAACAAGGTACTTAAATCTGTCAGGTTGATTTAAAAAAAAAAGTTGTTAGAAGTAATAGCAGTGAAACGAAACATAACATACGTAAAATAACATAAGATAACATAAGATAAAACATAGCATAGCATAGCATAGCATATAACTCAATCCAAGCTACAGACTGTAGGGATCTTAAGTGAAGAATAACAGAATAACAGAGTTGTAAGGGACCTTGGAGGTCTTCTAGTCCAACCCCCTGCTCAAGCAGGAAACCCTATAGCATTTCAGACAAATGGTTGTCCAATCTCTTCTTAAAAACCTCTGGTGTTGGAGCATTCACAACTTCTGGAGGCAAGTTGTTCCACTGATTA
This sequence comes from Protobothrops mucrosquamatus, assembly GCF_001527695.2. Classification (NCBI taxonomy): domain Eukaryota; kingdom Metazoa; phylum Chordata; class Lepidosauria; order Squamata; family Viperidae; genus Protobothrops; species Protobothrops mucrosquamatus. Next base: position 202,365 of record NW_015387836.1, on the reverse strand, counting down.
ATTGTTCTCACTGTCAAGAAATTTCTCCTTAGTTCTAGGTTGCTCCTCTCCTTGATTAGTTTCCATCCATTGTTTCTTGTCTTGCCTTCAGGTGCTTTGGAGAATGGGTTGACCCCCCCCCCTCTTCTTTAGGGCAGCATCTTAGATATTAGAACACTGCTAACATGTCACTCCTCGTCCTTCTTTGATACGATATGCAGTGCTGTTCACTATATATAGCTTCCCTACCTTTTTGTTTTCATAGCACGAGAAGCTCCCTTAATTCATAATGAATCAACATCCTCAAAATATCTTTCTGGGTTTGTGAAATAGGGACAGTCCGAAAGTCTGCAGAATTGGAGAGATTCAAACGAACGTAGAAAAAGCATTTTAAAAAATGGGATGTGATGGTAATGAAGGTCTAAGCCAAACAATTAGCATATTCCGTTATTTTCAAAAGTAAGCTCAAAGACCTCATTCAAAGAAATTCTAAAGACGTTCTGGATCATCCTGGAGAAAGAAATCAGAAGGGATATTTCCAGGCAGACAACAAATCCTGGAGACAGATTTGGGCAAAAATCCTTAGCCATCAATTCTTCCCATCTCTTTTATCTCACTGTGATTCTTCCATGAATATTGAACAGGATGTCAGCTAGGAGAGGAAGCAGTGAAAGGGACTTTCAAGAATATAATGTCAGCCACAAGGAGCCAACAATGTGTGGCAGCAGCCAAAAAAGCCAATCAGTCCTAGGCTGCATTAATAGAGGCATAGAATCCAGATTACAGGAAGCATTAATACCACTTAACAAAGCCTTAGTAACACCACACTTGGGATATTGCATCCAATTTTGGTCACTGCAATTTGAAAAAGACATTGAAACTCTGGAAAGAGTGCAGGGAGGAACAACAATGATGATTAGGGGGCTAGAGGTTAAAACATATGAAGAATGGTTACAGGAAGTGGGTCTGTCTTTCTAATGTAAAGAAGAACTAGGGGTGACATGATAGCATTGTTCCAATACTTGAGGGGTGGCCACAAAGAAGAGGGGCTCAAACTATTTTCCAAAGCACCTGAAGGCAAGAAAAGAACTAATGGATTGAAACTAATCAAGGAGAGAACTAAGGAGAAATTTCCTAATGATGAGAACAATCAAAGAGAGAAGCAACCTAGAACTAAGGAGAAACTTCCTGATAGTTAGAACAATTAACCAGTGGAACAACCTGCCTCCAGAAGCGGTGAATGCTCCAACACTGGAAGTTTTTAAGAAGAAACTGGACAGCCATTTGTCCGAAACGGTATAGGGCTACCTGCCTGAGCAGGGGGTTGGACTTGATGACCTCCAAGGTCCCTTCCAACTTTACTATTACTATTACTATTACTATTACTATTACTATTATTACTATTATTACTATTATTACTATTATTACTATTATTACTATTATTATTATCTGGCAAGATTCTCTTCTATAGGTGAAGAATAATAATAATAAAAACTATTCTCAAGTAACTCCATGTGTTGTTGTTGATTCCTGAGGTCTCATAGCTCCTTTCATCTCAATTAAAGCAGAGGTTATGACTGGACAGCCATTTGTCCGAAATGGTATAGGGTTTCCTGCCTGAGCAGGGGGGTTGGACCAGTTGACCTCCAAGATCCCTTCCAACTTTATTATTATTATTATTATAACCATTTGTCTGAAACGATATAGGGTTTCCTGCCTGAGCAGGGAGTTGGACTCAATGTGCGCTGGCTGAGGGAAGGCTCAGATGGAGTGGTGAGGGAGAAAGAGGATTCCCATCTACAGCAAGATCAGCCAAAGCAACACTAATGATCAATGGGGTGAGCGTTGTCCCAGCCAGATTGCCTTCACATCCTATTTAAATCTTACTGTTCTCTTCTGTCGGGGGAACTAGACATAGATTCTTCCCAAGGCTTTCTAAACTCGCCTGCAGTCTAGATAAGATAGATAATGCTCAGTAATCATTATTGCTGATATAACATTACATTTCAGTTTGTCCTGGGAAGGAATATTTTAGCCTTGCCTCAGTCCGCTAAATGTCATGAGGAAGGCCTTGGAAGATCTTACTCATTATCTGATCAAGATAAATTTAGCTTCAAGGACTTAACAACCACCACCCCCCCTTCAATTTGAACAAGTCAAGATTCATTTATTTCCTTGTGTGTTTCTTTCATAGGGTTATATTTCACTGATGTGACTCTAATCAGAGAACTACAAAACAATATTGCAATTATAATCATTATAATCAAAAGGCATTACAATGCAATTATAAATAGCATTCTGGTGACATTAAATATTTTAGACTAGCCTTAATAGCATAACATCTTTACAGGGCTGCCATTCATGGAATATGTATCCTTCATTACCCGATACCAATTGTTCTTTGAAAGAGTCACATTTTTAATAATTTCTTAAGTGACAGGAATAAAGATCCTGACCATTTATTTTGTATGTATGTATGTATGTATGTATGTATGTATGTATGTATGTATGTATGAATGTACATCATATTTATACAGATGCAGTCCTCAACCTACAACTGTTTACTTAGTGATCATTCAAATGGGACTGAAAAAAGTAACTTGCGACTGTTTTTGTTTTCACATTTACGGCCATTGCAGCATCTACAAGGTCATGTGAAAAAATTCGGACGCTTGGTAAGTGGTTCATATAAGGACCCACCTCACTTAACCACCCAAGAAAGCAGAACTCTTGAAACATGCATTGTCTCAAAAGGAAACTTTTATTAAGGGTTAGTGACAGTAGGGAAGCCAAGGCAAGATCTGGGGAAAATCCCGCTCAAACGGTATAATCATCTTTGTTGCTGTTCTCTGTACTCTTTCTAGAGTCTCAACATCTTTTTTACATCGTGGTGAGCAAAACTGGATGCAGTATTCCAAGTGTGGCCTTCACAGAGGGAATCCATAACAAATAACCAGTGGAACAACCTGCCTCCAGAAGCGGTGAATGCTCCAACACTGGAAGTTTTTAAGAAGAAACTGGACCAATTGGGATAGGCAGATGTAATTATGTGGAGGCAGCCCTCCAAATATGTAGTGGTAGGAAATCTTTCCTTTGAGTTCCCTCCTACCATATTTTCCAGAGAGAGGAAAACGAGTGGTACGCAGAGTTTCCAGTATACCTTAGATCAGGGGTCCCCAACCCCAGTCCATGGTCTGTTAGGAACCGGGCCGTGCAAGCGAGCAAAGCTTCATCTACACATGTGCAGAATCTAGGGAGTGTTTGTATCTGTTTGCAGATACAAACAGAATATTGCCCTTTTTGAATATCAACACTATTTCAGGTTGTGGGCCTATTATTTTGTTATGCATCTCTATGGTCCATGGAAAAATGACTGTACATAAAATCAGTCCCTGGTGCCAAAAAGATTGGGGAAGGTTGGGTTGCTTTAGATGGTAGATTCCATTTGGAGTAGATGCTCTTGAAAAGGGGATTCCAATAATTCAATGCACAAACCTCTGTTTCTTTTTTTCAGTCCTAATCTTAATGTGCCTAAGAGTGTCTTTCACATTTCTCTTTTTAAATTTAATTATTAAATCAAATTAAGCTTATTTAATTATTGAACAAGGCAGAAGGAGCTACTGCTAATGCTTTTGATAGTGGATTACAATTTTTCCTTAGCTGTTTATGCTTTCTAAAGCCTTGAATAGTCTCTCTCATGATTCAGTAGAAATGCAGAGAACCAGGAAGGCACAATGATTAAAGAAAAACAATCATACGTATTATTTAGACGATTCATAACAAAATAATAGGCCCACAAAATGAAATAGTGTTGATATTCAAAAGGGGCAACATTTTGTTTGTATCTGCAAGTTGAATTTCATAGGTAGCAAGATTTTAATCGAACCAATCTGAGATTTGAGAGTCTAATTCATAAAAGATTCAACCATGGGCAGTAAATGGGAACGCACCAAACTGCTTGCAGCTGCTTCATCTTTTATATATTAAAAAAAGAGAGATTGAAAATAGCAGGAATGGTAGACCCTTGTGAGGATAATAACTCAGAGCAAAGTTTCAACTGAATAGTTTCAAAAGTTTCATTGTAATAAATCTCCTTAACCTCTCTTAAGGCAAAGATAGCAAGGAAAAGATAGGACAGCAGTTTTCAGATTAACTGGCAAAAGGGCCTATAGCAGTGGTGGCGAACCTATGGCACACGTGCCAGAGGCAGCACTCGGAGCCTTCTCTGTGGGCACACGTGCCATTGCCCCAGCCTCACCTCCCCCCACGACCCCCTCCTCACCAGCAGCCCCCCTGGAGGAGAGTCGCCCCCAAGCGTGGCCCACACGGAGCAGCGCAGCCAAGGACATGGCAGCAAGGCAGCGTAGACAAGACTCTGCCCTCATGCCCCATCCCACACAGTTGATGCTGTGGGGCGTGGGCAGAGGGCGTGGCTGCCATGGCGCTGCTGGGCTGCCTTGACGATCTGTGGTGAGCCCTGGAGGCAGTGAGTGGCCCTGCAGGCAGCTAGGGCAGGGGTGGAGCAGGGGGTGGAACAGGGGGTGGAGCAGGGGCGGAGCAGGGGATGGAGTGGGGATGGGGCCAGTTTTTGGGCACTCGGTCTCTAAAAGGTTCGCCATCACTGGCCTATAGAGAACCAATATAAAATCTGTTGTCTAATATAAAAAACAACAGTTTTTAAAAGTTCATACTAAAGTTTGAAGAGCAAGCATCACCTTCTGACCACTAGCCTTTATCAGTTGGCATGGCTTTTTTGGCAGTGCTAACCACTTTTAGACATGATGTGTTACTGTTGACTTTGCAAATTAAAAAAAGTCCCAGAAATTAAAATAATATAGTTCATTTAGTGAGTGTTTAAAAAAAGTGACTTATGACCATTTTTCACAATTATGACCACTGCAGCATCCCCATGGTCATGTGCTCAAAATCCAGGCATATGATAACTGACTCATATTTACAAAGGTTGAAGTGTCCTGGGGTCATGTGATCACTTTTTGCAAAGCAAAGTGAATGGGGAAGCCAGATTCACTTAACAACCGTGTTACTTATTTAACAACTGCAGTGATTCACTTAACAACTGTGGCAAGAAAGGTCATAAAATGGGGCAAAACTCATTTAACAAATGTCTGACTTAGCAACATAAATTTTGGACTCAATTGTGGTTGTAAACTGAGGATTATCTGTATATGTAATATCAAAATATCTAGTCTTTATCATATTCTAACAATAAGTATACTATCTTAAAGTTAATCACTCAAGGAAGAGACAAGACAGAGAGGCAGATAAGTACAGTTAGTGCTCAATATATGGCAATAATGGAGCCTGCACATCATGGATGTACATCATAACAATTATAAAGTGAGCTAGTCATGTTACTGATATGATTTTACAACTTTTGCTTCGGACATTAAGTGAGCATTGTGGTTGTTAAGTGAATCAATGGTTTGCTATGTTTTGCCAAAACAGAAGTGCTGGTTTTCGGCAAAACCATTGTAAAACATGGTCACATAACCATAGTATGCTGCAAACAGCCATAAAGATGGTGTCCATGATGAAACTTTGGCAGCTATGTGCCTCTGCATTTCAACTTCCTTTAGATTAAGTGTGTGTGTGGGGTGAAGTCTGTACTTTCAAGTGGGTAAGAAGGAGAAATAAAACTTCTTCAATTCAGTTGAAGACCATGGGAGCCTGAAGCATTGTCAAGGACACCAGAACAGGTGTGAATTTGAAGCAGACAGTTCCCACAATAAAGTGAACTTGTTGATATGGATTACATAAGATGTTGGGAGTTTGGCTGGGAAAATTATTGTTTAAGTCTATGAATTGGTGTTGGAACCTCAGAGTTAGTTTTACTTCAACATAACCATTCAATAAACAGTAAGCTTTTCAGAAATAGAATGAACTTGGAGTTTTATTTGGATTCTCAAGCTGGATATTGACAGGTGGTCATGTTGCCAAGCATCCAAAATTTGCTGATGTGACCACAGAGGAGACTCAACCATTGGAGCTTTGAATCTGTGTAATAAGGGCTACCTTTAGCAGAAAGGAAAACAGGACTTTGTGTATATGTTTTATTTGGAAGGGGGATGAAAGGGAAATAACGGAAGGCTTGGAAACAGCTGAAGACCTGCAGACAGATCAGGCACAGAGACTAACAAGGACCTCCCATCTGAAAGCTTGATTGAACATTTAGGAAATAAGAGGATAAAAAAGTATAGAAGTAGTCCTAAATTTACAACCATTCATTTAATGACCGTTTGAAGTTACAACAGCACTGAAAAAAGTGACTAACAGTTTTTTACACTTAGGACCATTGCAGCATCCCTGTGATCACATGATCAAAATTTGGGGACTTGGCAATTGGCTCATATTTATGATCGTTACATTGTCCCAGCCGGCTTCTGACAAGCAAAGTCAGTGGGGGAAGCCAGATTCACTTAACAATTATATGATTCCCTTAACAACTGCAGTGATTCGCTTAATAATTGTGGGGAAAAAGTTGTAAAATCAGGCACAACTCCACTGCCTGTCTTAGCAATGGAAATTTAGGGCTCAGTTGTGGTTATAAATCAAGGACCCCTTGTAATGGGGTCCCTAGTGCTCTTGGGATTGGTGGTACTCTCGCCGACGTTTCATTACCAAACTAGGTAACATTATTAGAGCTACAAATATTCTCTTCTACCAATAAATGAGAACAACTTTCAGGAAAAGTAGAAAAATGGAAAGAAACTAATCAGATCAAGAAAATCTCTTTTTTTCTAAAAACATATTCAGGCATAGTATGGGTTTATATCTGCTCCATATTCTCAGTCTGGCATTTCTAATACAATGATTCTTAATCAATTTTAAACTTAATTTTATTGTACCATTAAAAAAAAACATGCCATCCAAACCTCAGGTCATGCTCTTCCAGTTCGAAAATTCTCTTATTTCTTAATAGAACCCACTTTCATTCATACCAAGTAGCAGACTACAAAATACAATGAGGCTCCTTTTTTTTTAACCAGGTGAACCTGCCTATACAAATTCTAAATGAAAAGAGAGATAGAAACAGCAGAGCCGCACTCTCCCAAGTATTTAATGGGCACATCTATGGAGATTCTCAGTCATCCAGGTCATGGTTGTCCCAAAGGTGCTTTTTCAACAGGCATCTGGACTTTGGTTTTCCTTGAAGACGTTTCACTTCTCATCCAAGAAGTTTCTTCAGTTCTGACTGAATGGTGGAGAATGAAAGGATCAGTCATCTGATTGTTAGCACTCTTTCTGAGAATTGTTAAGGCCACTTGGAGGTTTATCTGTGCCCTCAGGGTCACCTGAATAGTGCAAATGCATCTAGAACCTTCTTGGAAATGCTGAAAGGACCGTGTTGTAAACAGGGGCAGGGGTGGGCATGGAGACAAAACCTATTACCCGGCCATTCATGTTGATATCAAACAGCCCATAAATCATTGCCTTGTCCACATATGAAGAAAATTATAACGCTTTCTATTGGGAAGCCAAAGCATTTGAGAAGTTCTGTCAAGTATCTGAATCACTTTTCAATCTCGCCACAATCTCTCTACATCATTTGGAAAACACCCAATTGAATATGATGCCGCGAGTCTATTTGAAGATTCCACCCCAAATTTCAGCTTTGAAGTTTTGATTCAAATAAGCAATTTGATAGAACCTCCTTCAAGCACGGCTGCTCCTTTGAAGCCCTAATTAAAACAATTCCACCGAAAATAGCTTTTTCCTTTGAAATAAATATTAACGGCAAATTCTTTTTTATTCAAGCAAAGGAAAAGGGGTAGAGAAAAAAAAATGAAGATACATGTTTATATTTTTCTTTGTTTTTCATATTCATATAACCTCTTGCTTTCACCAGTCTGACCAACAGAAAAATAACATAGCACCCAAAATACAACATCTGTCTGTATTCGTATTTATCTCCCTGCCCTCCCAAACCTTTAGCTTGTAACCTGTCCTATTCTATAAAAAGTATTGAAACCTGATATGAGAAGAGTTGATTAAAATGCTCCACAACCATTGTTTAACAAGGCTTTAATTATTATTTAAAAAAGGGGTTTTAACATGTTGTAAATGTGTTTTCCAAAATACTCTTGCTACTTCTAATTGCAGCCAATGGAAAATCATCACTACGAGATGAATCATTTTTGCCTGTTTAGAGGTGTCTTTCATTTTTTTGTCCTTCTACAAGGCTTTAAAACAAAACAGGGAGAAGGACAGATCAGCCTGAGAGGTTGACCCAAGGCAGAACTGTAAAGGACCAATGTTTTTTGTGTGAGCAGGAAAAGTAAATACATAAGTTGACATAATTATACAGGGTGTTCTTTTTTCAAATATAAACATGCCCCCTGCAATGAGTATCTTTCAACAGCTGAATTTCTATTGATTCTTCAAGTGATTGATTGCTGAAATTACTCTAATTCTTGTAGGTTATGCCACTCAGCCATATGTCACCTCAAGTAAGCAACAATTTAATCCTAAGCAAAGCTGCTCCTTTAAATCCACTGGAAGATTGTAAACTCGGCAATTCATCAGTTACTCATTTGTCAGGCTTTAACATGGGTTATGTGGATGTATTAAAACCACTCCGACTTGCTGGCTTCCTGTTCTGAGCAATAGAGCACCTCCAGCTTTACCAAGGCAAGATGCAAAGGCATGCCGCTTTCCCTCAAATCCAGGAAGCCCCCATTGGCACTTGCACAATACCTGCTCAACAACTTTGACATCAGTTCCCAATGGGAAGCCAAATGGGTCATTGAACGTCCAGTCAGAGGAAGACATATAAAGGACCCTATAAAAAAAGTGCCAGGCTTTGAACTACCATGTCAGCAATGGACAATCCTGAATAGGATCCACATCTCACATGGCTTTTGTCAGGACTCACTGCATAAAAAGGCAATAGCATCCTCCCTTCAGTGTGACTGTGGGGTCCCACGTCAGACTGTAGATTACATATACCGGTCCAGTATCTGATTTCTTTCATATAAACAATGTTGCATTTCAATGGTTAGGTGGCCTAGACCAGAGTTCCCCAACCTTTCCGGGTTGGTGGCCTGAAGGGAGGAGGGGGGAAAGAGGGAATAGTTTTGTGGGGGGGGGGGGGGGCAGGCACGCACATGTGTGTGTGCACACATGAGCACCTGTTGTTCACACAAGTGAGGCCGAGAGTATCCATGACTCTCACATGAGTGAGGCCTCAAGAGCTCATGCAAGTGGGGCCAGGAGCACCCATGATATTCTTGCGAGTGGGGCCCCAGCCAGCCACTCATGTAGCCAGGTCGCAAATAGGCCCTGGACCGGTAGTGGGCCGTGGCCCACAGGTTGAGGACCTCTGGCCTAGACATTGGCATTTGAATATAAATCTCTTCAACATTCATATTTTATTGTGTTTCATTAATCTAGGTGAAATGTTAATATATATTGCAAGTCCATGTATGATATGCCATATGCTAAATAACAATAATAATGGATTATGCCAATACTTGTGGGAAGGTAGGTTGAATTCTTGAAAGGAAGCAATAAAGAAGAAATCATTTGCCTATGGGCTATTCAGATGTTTTTTTTTAAAAAAAATACCATAATAGATTTCTGTTTTCATGCTGTTATTAAAAATACTTTTTCTTTAAGAACCATATACACTTTATCAATCTACCTGGAATCTAAGCAGTTTACAACATATGTAATTAAATGAAACAATAAAGCAATAAAATAAGATTAATAACTCTAGCTCAAAGAGCTATTTTATTGTTATGGTTATGGTGCTCAAAGCTTCCTTCCTTCCTCTTCCTTCCTTCCTTCCTCCCTCCCTCCTTCCCTCCCTCCCTCCTTTCTTTCTTTCTTTTCCTTCCTTCCTTCCTTCCTTCCTTCCTTCCTTCCTTCCTTCCTTCCTTCCTTCCTTCCTTCCTTCCTTCCAATACAATACCATAACAGAATTGGAAGGGATCTTGGAGGTCATCTAGTCCAACCCCCTGCTCAGGCAGGAAACCCTATACCATTTCAGACAAATGGTTGTCCAATCTCTTCTTAAAAACTTCCAGTGTTGGAGCATTCACAGCTTCTGGAGGCAGGTTGTTCCACTGATTAATTGTTCTGTCAGGAAATTTCTTCTTAGTTCTAGGTTGCTTCTCTCCTTGATTAATTTCCACCCGTTGCTTCTTGTCCTGCCTTCAGGCGCTTTGGAGAATAGCTTGACTCCCTCTTCTTTGTGGCAACCCCTGAGATATTGGAACACTGCTATCATGTCACCCCTCGTCCTTCTTTTCATTAAAAATGGTTTGCTTAGTTTCATTAAACTAAAACTTACTGTTATGGTTCTCAAAGCTTTCTTTCTTTCTTTCTTTCTTTCTTTCTTTCTTTCTTTCTTTCTTTCTTTCTTTCTTTCTTTCTTTCATACTTCAGCTTTGTTTAATATCAACATTGGCATTGCTAAGAATTCTTGGATTTCAATTCCAGAATAAATCTGGAAGGCACCAAGTTTAAGAAAGGTTAATATGTTTTTTTTCTCTTTTCAATTAGCCAAATGGTAAATCTTCAGCTAAACTGAATAATTTGACATTGTTATGGCAGTTCCAGGAGGGGAATTAGAATCAGAGATTGTTAAAAGTTGGCAGAAATTTGGAAATCATTTTGCTCAACGTTTCTCAACCATGGCAACTTTAAGATGCATGGACTTCAACTTTCTATTCTGCTGGTTCAGGAATTCTGGGAGTTGAAGTCCACGCATCATAAAATTGCCTAAGCTGAGAGTGGGCAGCAGGTGTCCAAAGCTGCAGCTGTAGCCCTGCCAGCCCTCCCCTGCTGCCCACAGTGGCCTACTCATCCAGCCGTGAGAGGCTTTTTTGGGGAAGTGGGGGGCCCATGCTGGAAGATGGACGCTGCCTGACTGGCTGAGCTCCACCATCACCACTGCCTCCTTACCCCAGGGTGGGCTTCCTGTGCTGCCATGATGGATGATGACTTGATCCTGGATTATGAACAAATTTACATAATTATTACATTACATGGGCTCTACCACACATCCAGACTCCTGAGCCCAGTGCCAAATCACACCTTTAAGGCCTTCCAGTATTTGAGGGGCTGCCACAAAGAAGAGGGGGTCAACTTATTTTCCAAAGCACCAGAGAGCAGGACAAGAAACAATGGATGGAAATTAATCAAGGAGAGAAGCAACCTGGAATTAAGGAGAACTTTCCTAACAGTGAGAACAATTAACCAGTGGAATGGCTTGCTTTCAGAATTTGGGGGTGCTTTATCACTGGAGGTTTTTAAGAAGAGACTGGAAAACCACTTGTCTGAAATGTTATAGGGTCTTCTGTTTGAACAGGTGGTTGGACTAGAAGACCTCCAAGGTCTCTTCTCTTCTCTTTTCTCTTCTCTTCTCTTCTCTTCTCTTCTCTTCTCTTCTCTTCTCTTCTCTTCTCTTCTCTTGTTCTATTCTATTCTACTCTATTCTAATTCTATTCTATTCTATTCTATTCTATTCTATTCTATTCTATTCTATTCTATTCTATTCTGATTAAGCCTTGTCAAGGACCACCAAGATCAGCACAAAGGGAAATAATATAGAGGATTCCTGTTTCCAAAATTGGCATTACGAAGAGCCTGTTGTTATTTTACAAAGTTATGCATGTTTATGGGTTTTGCACACTGGTTAATGGGAGGTATAAAATGTTAGTTTTCAAAAGCATCTCCAGCTTCTCCATGGATGACTCTTTCCTGCCAAGGATAAATATTGACTAATAGAAACTGACAAAATATCATTTTATTTTTGCCAAGAAGAAGAGCTGTTACTTCCAATGTCTTCTTTAATGGAAGAGGATATCTCACTGAAGAATTACTGAGTAATGAGGAGAGAGGGAGAGAGAGGGGGGTAAGGGGGAGATAGAGAGAGGGAGAGAGGGAGAGGGAGAGGGAGAGAGAGAGAGAGAGAGAGAGAGAGAGAGAGAGAGAGAGAGAGAGAGAGAGAGAGAGAGAGATGTACTTAATCAAAGCAAACAGAACTAAGCAAACTAAGAATTGCCTGAACTGTGACATGGGCAGCGAATAAATTTGATAGATAGATAGATAGATAGATAGATAGATAGATAGATAGATAGATAGATAGATAGATAGATAGATAGATAGATAGATAGATAGATAGATAGATAGATAGATAGATAGATAAAATAAACTGAAAGCAAATTATATTATACTGCCTTAATGTTGGGAAAAGCTTCAGTCCAGGCAAGCATTAATTCTGAATTCAGGTCAGTTGAATCCCCAGTCCGACGTTCCAGATCAAATTGGAAAGTCAAATCAAGTTTGTTCTTGTTTGGTTATTTTCAAAGACCTTAAATAGTTGCCCATATTCTAATCCCAACAACAATAACACTCGGTGGCCTACAAAATAACAAAAACCCAAACAAAATAAAACTCAGCTGGCAAATCAAATCAGCTTAGAGCTTGTCTGGACATCCTTACAGTCTTTATTTTGTCATTTTGATCAGCTTTCTCAATGTCTTCCCCAAACAATAAATGTCTCATGGCATCTTCCATACTTCATGTGGTGAAAGTCAGGCATCTGAATGCTAACAGTTTCCCCTTTGTTGTACCCAGTCAAGCTTTTCAATTTTTTAGTTGAGCAGAAGAGGCAAAAATAAGAGCCAGACAACCTTCTATCACATAATTTTACAGTTCAAAAGTTAGAGGAGCTTCTCCTGAGAGCAAAGGGCTCCTAATTTGAATGCCAAATATCCCCCCTTGTCTATGGAAGCAGCATGAAAGGTTACACAGCTCAGATTTAATACCTGTAGCCTTTATCTCAAATTAGCACTTCCTGCCAAGCCTCAGTGAGATGCAATATTTGATGCCAGGCAGAATTAAACTCATGTTCATCTGTGATCTTAGCCAGATCTTACATGGGCACCAGATGAGAAGAGGAGGATCTATTTAATCCTATGCCTAACACCAATATTACACCTGCAGATAGAGAAGCAGAGGAAAACTGTATGCAGGATGTGTTGAGGTTAGCTTTGGGAGGGATTAGGATTTCTTTCTTTTTTTAAATGAAGATTTGAACAGGGAAGAATCAAAGAAAAAACTAGACATGGCCATGCAATATAAGAGTTCTGACTGCAATACAATGTCAATTGTAATTTGGTGGAAAAAAAAACATAGAATATCAGAGTTGGAAGGTACCTTAGAGGTCTTCCATTCCAATCCCCTAGACAGCAAGAGACCCTATATCATTTCAGATAGGTGGTTGTCCAATCTCTTCTTTAATATCTCCAGTGATGGAGCACCAGTGACGGGATTCAGCCAGTTCTCACCGGTTCGGCAGAACTGGGAGCTAATTTTTTTATTGCCAGGCCCAGAATGGACTTCTGGAAGCAGCATCCACATAGAGAACCGGTTGCTCACATATTTGAATCCCACCACTGTGGAGCACCCACAACTTCTGGAGGCAAGTAGTTCCACTGGTTGATTGTTCCTACTGTCAAGAGATTTTTCCTTAGTTCTAGGTTGCTTCTCTCCTTGATTAGTTTCCATCCATATTTTTTTTTGTCTTGCCTTTGGATGCTTTGGAGAATAGGTTGACCCCCTCTTCTTTGTGGTAGCCCTTTAAATATTGGAACACTGCTATCATATCTTCCCTGGTCCTTCTTTTCACTTCATTATTTAAAGCCAGGATTTCATGTCACACACATGGAAAAACTACTTTCTGTACAACCATAACTTCTTAATGTAGTGCTGTTAGATACTGATTACAAAGTAATGCATTCCTTGGTGCCTGAGAGTGTTGATATCCAACTGAAACCTTCCTAATATCTCCCAGATTATATTGTAGATTGCAGACAGTAGAATCCTCAGACTGGCAAGATTCTGTCTATAGGTGTGAAAACAATAAAGAATTCAACTTTGAAGAACTGACACGTCATTCTTGGTTTGGTGCATGACAATCAGCCCAAAAACTGGAGAATGTGACTTCTAATCCTGCCTTAGGCATGAAGGCAGCTGGGTGATCTTGGGCCAATCATTCTCTCTTTTTGGGGGGGAGCAATGTCTAACCACTTCTAAAAAACCTTCTCAAGAAAACTGCAGTGACTTAGTCCAGGCAGCATCCAAGAACTCGAGATGATTGAATGGGAAAAGAAATCTTGCAGGAAAAAAATGCAGGTAGTGCTCGACTTACGGCCACAATTGAGCTCCAAATTTGTTAACTGAGTTTTGCCCCATTTCTTGCCATCAGTTGTTAAATGAATCACTACAGTTGATAAGTTAGTAATCTAGTTGTTAGGTGAATCTGGCTTCCCCATTGACTTGGCTTTGTGAGAAGGTTGAAAAATTTGATCACGTGACCTTGGAACACAGCAAGAATCATACATGTGAACCAGCATCTGAATTGTGATCACATGATCGTGAGGATGCTGCAAAGGTCATAACTGTGAAAAATGGCCATAGGTCATATTTTTCAGTGCCGTTGTAACTTTGAACGGTCACTAAATGAACTGGTGTAAGTTGAGGACTACCTGTATATTGGGGAATGTACCTCTCTCTCTCTCTCTCTCTCTCTCTCTCTCTCTCTC
>NW_015387836.1:170970-187713 GCF_001527695.2 Protobothrops mucrosquamatus | reverse complement strand
TCAAGTTTGTTCTTGTTTGGTTATTTTCAAAGACCTTAAATAGTTGCCCATATTCTAATCCCAACAACAATAACACTTGGTGGCCTACAAAATAACAAAAACCCAAATAAAATAAAACTCAGCTGGCAAATCAAATCAGCTTAGAGCTTGTCTGGACATCCATACAGTCTTTATTTTGTCATTTTGATCAGCTTTCTCAATGTCTTCCCCAAACAATAAATGTCTCATGGCATCTTCCATACTTCATGTGGTGAAAGTCGGGCACCTAAATGCTAACAGTTTCCCCTTCGTTGTACCCAGCCAAGCTTTTCAATTTTTTAGTTGAGCAGAAGAGGCAAAAATAAGAGGCAGGCAACCTTCTATCACATAATTTTACAGTTCAAAAGTTAGAGGAGCTTCTCCTGAGAGCAAAGGGCTCCTAATTTGAATGCCAAATATCCCCCCTTGTCTACGGAAGCAGCATGAAAGGTTACACAGCTCAGATTTAATACCTGTAGCCTTTATCTCAAATTAGCACTTCCTGCCAAGCCTCAGTGAGATGCAATATTTGATGCCAGGCAGAATTAAACTCATGTTCATCTGTGATCTTAGCCAGATCTTACATGGGCACCAGATGAGAAGAGGAGGATCTATTTAATCCTATGCCTAACACCAATATTACACCTGCAGATAGAGAAGCAGAGGAAAGCTGTATGCAGAGTGTGTTGAGGTTAGCTTTGGGAGGGATTAGGATTTCTTTTTCTTTTTTAAATGAAGATTTGAACAGGGAAGAATCAAAGAAAAAACTAGACATGGCCATGCAACATAAGAGTTCTGACTGCAATACAATGTCAATTGTAATTTGGTGAAAAAAAACATAGAATATCAGAGTTGGAAGGTAACTTAGAGATCTTCCATTCCAATCCCCTAGACAGCAAGAGACCCTATATAATTTCAGATAGGTGGTTGTCCAATCTCTTCTTTAAAATCTCCAGTGATGGGATTCAGCCGGTTCACACCAGTTCGGCAGAACTGGGAGCTAATTTTTTATTGCCAGGCCCAGAATGGACTTCTGGAAGTGGCATCCACATAGAGAACCGGTTGCTCACATATTTGAATCCCACACTGTGGAGCACCCACAACTTCTGGAGGCAAGTAGTTCCACTGGTTGATTGTTCCTACTGTCAAGATATTTTACCTTAGTTCTAGGTTGCTTCTCTCCTTGATTAGTTTCCATGCATTTTTTTTTTTGTCTTGCCTTTGGATGCTTTCGAGAATAGATTGACCCCCTCTTCTTTGTGGCAGCCCTTTAAATATTGGAACACTGCTATCATATCTTGCCTGGTCCTTCTTTTCACTTCATTATTTAAAGCCAGGATTTCATGTCACACACATGGAAAAATTACTTTCTGTACAACCATATCTTCTTAATGTAGTGCTGTTAGATACTGATTACAAAGTAATGCATTCCTTGGTGCCTGAGAGTGTTGATATCCAACTGAAACCTCTCTAATACTTCCCAGATTATATTGTAGCTTGCAGACAGTAGAATCCTCAGACTGACAAGATTCTGTCTATAGGTGTGAAAACAATAAAGAATTCAACTTTGAAGAATTGACATGTCATTCTTGGTTTGGGGCATGACAATCAGCCCAAAAAACAGAGAATGTGACTTCTAATCCTGCCTTAGGCATGAAGGCAGCTGGGTGATCTTGGGCCAATCATTCTCTCTTTTTGGAGGGGAGCAATGTCTAACCACTTCTAAAAAACCTTCTCAAGAAAACTGCAGTGACTTAGTCCAGGCAGCATCCAAGAACTCGAGATGATTGAATGGGAAAAGAAATCTTGCAGGAAAAAAATGCAGGTAGCGCTCGACTTACGGCCACAATTGAGCTCCAAATTTGTTAACTGAGTTTTGCCCCATTTCTTGCCATCAGTTGTTAAATGAATCACTACAGTTGATAAGTTAGTAATCTAGTTGTTAGGTGAATCTGGCTTTCCCCATTGACTTGGCTTTGTGAGAAGGTTGCAAAATTTGATCACATGATCTTGGAACACAGAAAGAATCATACATGTGAACCAGCATCTGAATTTTGATCACATGATCGTGGGGATGCTGCAAAGGTCATAACTGTGAAAAATGGCCATAGGTCATATTTTTCAGTGCCGTTGTAACTTTGAACAGTCACTAAATGAACTGGTGTAAGTTGAGGACTACCTGTATATTGGGGAATGTACCTCTCTCTCTTTTTCCCCTCTCTCTCTCTCTCTCTCTCTCTCTCTCTCTCTCTCTCTCTCTCTCACACACACACACACACACACACACACACACACACACCTTCCTATTTAATATAAAGGTTGCTACAGATGGAATAGATTGCTTTTTTGATGACTCACAAATAGGTTTCCATATGAACTCAACTCATAGTGATGCATTTGGCTTGAAAGCTGTAGGTTGCTCATCTCCAGTTTAAAGCCTGGTTAGTGAACTTGTATCCTCCAGAGATGGTTGGATTCCAACTTCCATCAGCCTAGATGGTTTAGCCAACTGGCAAGGGCACTTGGAATCGTATCTGACAACATCTGGTGAGCTCCTGATTTTCTATTCTTTCTTTGATATTTTGGTAAAAGCTAACTGCCCAGTCTAAATCCAGAGGGGAGACAATCTCATTTTTGGCAGCCTTTCATTTAATGCTAGCTTTGTTCCATTTTAACCTTATTTCTTCACTAAATTATGTCCTATGATATCCCGGTGTGTGTATGTGTTTGGTACATCTATGCAAATTCACAATGAGTTTAGGCATCTGGACATTCTAGAAACTGTTGTCCCTATTCACCCCCCTCTCTGCCATTAGCTTTTTACATGTCTAGTGAAGGAAACCCATCAGTTCATGGGGCAATCTGTGTCATTGACTGGCAGCCTATGCACTCAGAAGGTCCCTCCTAATGTTCTCTAGAAACAGTGCCAATTCTAGAAAGATTTCAGAGAAGAGCAATAAGGATGATTAGGGGACTGGAGGCTAAAACATATGAAGAATGGTTACAGGAATTGGCTATGTCTGGTTTAATGAAAAGAAGGACTTGGGGTGACATGATAACAGTGTCCCAATATGTCAGGGGCTGCCAAAAGAAGAGGGGATCAACCTATTCTCCAAAGCGCCTGAAGGCAGGACAAGAAGCAACGGATGGAAACTAATCAAGGAGAGATCCAACCTAGAACCAAGGAGAAATTTCCTGACAATTAGAACAATTAATCACTTGCTTCCAGAAGTTGTGGGTGCTCTAATACTGGAGGTTTTTAATAAGACACTGGACAACCATTTGTCTGAAATGGTACCTAGGACCTGATTTCCAGACTCCTCACTGTCTCACTCACTCCCAGTTTGTCACCGCCTGTTTTGAGTTTCAGGGCCTAGAATTGGATCCTGTGCTTCAAATGGGGTTGGACTGGAGCAGAGCAGAGCAAGGCAATTACAACTCGTACTGCCAATGTTCTAAAAGGCAGAACAGCCTGGAGTCTTCTTGCCGAAATTGAAAAAGTGGCATATCCATTTTCAAAGTCGTGAAGCCGTGTTTTCATCCCTTTGAATTATGAGTTGCAATTCCCACAGAGCCCGAAGACAGGTATAGAGTGGATGACATCTTGCTGTCCTAAATTCATCCAGTATTGTGCACACAGAAAAGGAGGGAGGGAGGGAAGACTCGTCCTTTATTAATGATATAAATCAAATCCTAATCTTTCTGGCCCAGCCGCCTATGGGGTGTACTTGCCTTTAATGCTCTCATGGCCATCCATGGCATGTGCTAACCTCAGAACCAAATGGGATTTCTGAGGAACAGATGCCATCACTCATTACAATCAAATTATAAGCCTAGGCAGCAGCCTTTGTACCTTGCTATGAAACCCAGGGAGGGAAAAAAATGAGGCCCAGGAGGCAACTCAGCATGGTTATCCTGCCATGTTTGCTTCTGGCCGGGGGAGATTGATGTGGCCGTTACATTTCCCTACAAGAAGTAAGGACTCAGAATGAAATGATGATGCTGTGCTTCCAACTCTTAATAGGATAGCTCCAAGTGAGAGCTTTGAACTCGCTCGGGGGACAGAGACTCAATTTTAAAACGGGTCTTGGTGGCTTTAGAAGAACCATTTCAAAAGGGAGAACTGAAGGATTTCTCCTTCTGTTCCTTAAGCAGGGCACAAATTGACTTTCAGAAGTCTCTGCCCCATTCGTGGGCAGAGAAATGGGGTGAATAACCTCTTCGCGTTTACTCAGTGGGAAGGAGAAATTCTCCAACAAACTCTAAAGGGCAGAAAGTAAAGAAATTGGATATTGCCTCCTCTGGATTCCTGTGTTTTGGACATAACCAGGTCAAATCCACTATTGACCCTCCTGGACCTTTGCTGATTAATAAGGGGAGCTGAAGAATTAGAGATGACTTTACAGAAAATGGGATGAGGTACGGAATTAAGATGTGCGTGGTTGCATTTTAAGTGAGAGTGAAAGGTTGTTAATGTTGAATATACTTGCTGGGAAGGAAGGGGAATTTTCTTTTTACCAATAAAGGAAAATATTTGTAACTCAGGGTTGAAATGAAGGATCCTTCATGTTCTCTGAACTATATTGTTTTCTTGCAGTCATTTCATTACCCAATTAGGTCAATGGGAGTTATTTTGGAGGTTCTTTGGTTGGGCTATTCCTTGATTGGGGTATTGTTTACTTCTTGATTGTTGGTCTGATGTTAATACTCCAATCAAGGAACTGACAAGCTAACAATAAACAGCACAACCAAAGAACCACCAAGTCTACTCCCACCAACACTGACAGGGAAAGCCAATAGACTAGACTAGACTAGACTAGACTAGACTAGACTAGACTAGACTAGAATAGAATAGAATAGAATAGAATAGAATAGAATAGAAGATGGAAGGGACCTTGGAGGTCTGCTAGTTTACCCTCCTGCTCAAGCAGGAAAACCTATACCAGTGATGGCGGACCTTTTAGAGACCGAGTGCCCAAAACTGGCCCCGCCCCTGCTCCACCCCCTGTCCACCCCCTGCCCTGTCCCATGCCCCACCTGCCCGCAGGGCCACTCACTGCCTCTAGGGCCTGCTGCATATTGCCCAGGAAGCCCAGCAGCGCCATGGCAGCCACGCTTTCTGCCCACGCCCCGCAGCATCAACTGTGCACGATGGGGCATGAGAACAGAGTCTTGTCTACGCTGCCTGGCTGCCATGTCCTTGGCTGCGCTGGTCCGCATGGGCCATGCTCGGGGGTGACTCTCCTCCAGGGGGGCTGCTGGTGAGGAGGGGATTGTGGGGGAGGCAAGGCTGGGACAATGGCATGTGTGCCCACAGAGAGGACTCCGAGTGCCGCTTCTGGCATGCATGCCATAGGTTTGCCACCACTGACCTATACCATCTCAGACAAATGACTGTCTAGCCTCTTCTTGAAAACCTCCAGTGATTTCTGGGGGCAAGCTATTCCACTGGTTAATTGTCCTCACTGTTGGGAACTTTCTCCTTAATTGCAGGTTGGCTCTTTCTTTGATCAGTTTCCAACCATTCTTTCTTGTCCTACCCTCTGGTGCTTTGGAGAATAATTTGATGCCCTCTTCTTTGTGGCAGCCCCTCAAATACTGGAATACTGCTATCTTATCACCCCTATTTCTTCTTTTCTTTAGACTAGCCAACCCAAGTCCTGCAGCCGTTCTTCATATATTTTAGTTGCCAGGCCTTTTATCATTTTAGTTGTTCTTCTCTGAAACTTTTCCAGAGTCTCAACATCTTTTTTGTAATATGGTGACCAAAATTGGTTACAGTATTCCAGGTGTGGTCTTGCTAGGGTTTTATAAAGCGGTACTAATACTTCACATGATCTTGATTCTATGCCTCTGTTTATACAACCCAGGATTGTATTAGCTTTTTTGGGCTGCTGCTGCACACTGCTGGCTCATAGTCAAGTGATCGTCCACTAGGACTCCAAGGTTCCTCTCATAGTTACTGTTTTTGAGCCAGGTATCCCCTAATCTGTATTTGTACCTTTGGTTTTTTCCTGCCTAAATGTAAAACTTTGCTTTTCTCCACATTAAAATTCATTTTGTTGGATAGGGCCCATTGTTCAAGTTTGTCAAGATCTTTTTGGATCCTGAGCTTGTCTTCTGGGGTGTTGGCTACTCCTGTCAGTTTAGGGTCATCTGCAAATTTGATGAGTTCCCCTTCAATTCCCTCATCTAAGTCATTTATGAAGATATTGAAGAGTACTGGGCCTAAGACGGAACCTTGTGATACCCCACTGCTTACTTCTCTACATGTGGATGTAGTACCATTGAGGACTACTCGCTGAGTATAGAATATAAATTGAGAGCAAACCACACACTTTACTAGCACTGATGATGTCATCTACCTTGGGTAAAGAAACATCTGCAAGAAAACAACCAGACTTAGAGAAGCACTAAGGACCCCTCCTATTTCTTTTATTATCTTTTTGGGGAGGGGATTTTCTTTTTGTTTTTTTTTTACTACACTTTAATACTTTTTGTTTTTTGTTTTTAATGTATTTTTGTATTGGGTTCTAGTATTAGTTTTATCAATATAATATAATTTTGGTATAGTGGTTAAGGTACTGGAGTTAGAAACCAGGTGTCTGTGAGTTCTAGTCCCACCTTAGGCATGAAAACTGACTGGGTGACCTTGAGTCAAGTCATTCTTTCTCAACCCAACTCACCTCACAGGGTTGTTGTTGTCAGGAAAATAGGAGGAGGGAGTATTATGTTCACTGCCTTGAATTAGTTATAAAATAACAAAGATGGAATAAAAATCTAATAATCTCACCTAACCTAAATATTTTGCAATAAAACTATTGGGAATAACCCCCAGTATTCATACTGCCTGCCCCTAGACAAAGCCCCTTGCAATCGCACCTAAACATACATACATACATACATACATACATACATACATACATGCCTCCTCACCAGCTCATAGCACAGACCACAGACAGCCCTTACAAGAGAATTGCAGCATATTAACATGCTGGACTTGTCCACCCAAAAGTTGGCAGTTGGAGACCGAAGTGTCACATGACAGGGTGAGCTCCTGCCCGTTTAGCAGTTCAAAAGCATGCAAGTGCAACTAGGTAAATAGATATCACTTCAGTGGGAAGGTAACAGTGTTCTGTGCACCTCAGTATACAGTCATACTGGCTACATGGCCACGGAAGCATCTTCGGACAATGCTGGGTCCCTCGGCTAAGAAACAGAGATGAGCGCTTCCCCCCTAGAGTCAAATGTGAGTGGTCAAGGACATCTTTACCTTTTAACAAGATGAAAACCTCAAGATTCCATCCTCCATCAGGGACACGCCCCCTCATTGTCTCAACATCCCATCTCCATAGCAATTGACTTCCCCAGTTCTGTTGTCCTCTTGAAAGGCCCATTTAGGGCTTGTAAAGAAATGCAGGTTTATTGGCTTAGGGTTTGGAAATGGATAACAGAAATGACGGGTCAAAAAATCCAATATAAACCAGAGATGCTACTACTAGGAATATTAGAAAAAAATATAAACAAAGATGATACATATTTAATTATACATGTGGTAACGGCGGCAAGAATTTTGTTTGCCCAAAATTGGAAAGCAACTGAAGTGCCTAGCGGAGATGCGCTAATAAGAAAAAAATTGTATTACGCAGAATTGGATAAGATGACTAAAGAATTAAAAAACCAGGAGGAAACAGAATACTACCTAATTTGGAATAAATTTTACAAATGGAGGGAAAAAAGAAGGAAGTCAATAGAAGGGATATAAGTAGAGGAAGATTATCAGAAATGTATAGCTGCATATAAATATATAATATTTATTCTTATATGTACAGTATGGAATGATTAGACAAAGATATATGTCAAGGATGATACATTACATTCAATGTTTTTTAATTTCTTTTTTCCTTTTGTACTTAATAAAATTTATATATATATATAAAAAGGCCCATTTAGGTTCATAATAGAACTAAGCTCAGCTACGCAGACAAAGGACCTGCCTAGTTTCCCCAAACTGTCCAGCCAATCAGATCTCTAAGATGTGCTGCCTTGTAGCCTTCAACTTCTATATGTTTTCTCATTGTTCAGCATCCCTCTTTCTTGTAAAGCAGGTACCCAACAATTGTTGCAATAATGCTAGATTCTCCTCCTCAGTGTTGTGCTCCTTCTTCAAACTAAATGTACCAAAGCATCTTAATGGTGATAAAAGTATTGCTAGTAAAAAAAACAAAAATAAATCTCTTTTTTAAAAAAAACTTTGGATTATTTGGATCCCTCATTTCTTTTTGAGTTGAATGGAAGCTGATGACAATGATTCCCAAACAAATGTCTGTACATGTATGTAAGGTCATATGTATTTTATCATTTTATTTATTTGCTAACATTTACTGACAGAACAATTAACCAGTGGAATGGCTTGCCTTCAGACATTCTGGGTGCTCCATCACTGGAGGTTTTTAAGAAGAGATTGGATAGCCAATTGTCTGAAAGGGTATAGGGTCTCCTGCTTGAGCAGGGGGATTGGACTAGAAGACCCACCCCCCCAAAGTCGTTGCCAACTCTGCTATTCTGTTATTCTGATGAGAAGACCATCTCCAAGACTCCATTCTACAAGCTGAGGGCACCCACTGAAGACTGTAGTTGGATTAACTGAATGTGTAGTTTTTGAATACCAAAAGGAGCATATTTGACTGATATGAACTTCAGGGGAAGTCTTCAGCTCACAGAATGGGGTCCTAGGGAGTGGTGCTCATTGTGGTGGCATTGTATGGAATGACTTCTCCTCTATGATATACCAAGTAAGGTTTTAATGATCTTAAGATCAATTTTTAGTAAATGGTTCTATTGCTCTTATTCTCTTTTTAACCCTTTTACCTCAGATTTTAACAGAATATCAGCATTGGAATGGACCTTAGAGGTCTTCTAGTCCAACTCCATGCTCAAGCAAGAGACCCTATACCATTCTGGACAAATGGCTGTCCAGTTTCTTCTTAAAAGCCTCCAGTGTTGGAGCACCCACAACTTCTGGAGGCAAGTCCTTTCCACTGGTTAATTGTTCTCAATGTTAGGAAATTTCTCCTTAGTTCTAGGTTGCTTCTTTCCTTGATTAGTTTCCATCCATGGTTTCTTGCCTTATCAAATTTCCTCTTTCTCTCCCTCCCTCTCTCTCTCTCTCTCTCTCTCTCTCTCTCTCTCTCTCTCTCTCNGTGTGGTCTTGCTAGGGTTTTATAAAGCGGTACTAATACTTCACATGATCTTGATTCTATGCCTCTGTTTATACAACCCAGGATTGTATTAGCTTTTTTGGGCTGCTGCTGCACACTGCTGGCTCATAGTCAAGTGATCGTCCACTAGGACTCCAAGGTTCCTCTCATAGTTACTGTTTTTGAGCCAGGTATCCCCTAACCTGTATTTGTACCTTTGGTTTTTTTCTGCCTAAATGTAAAACTTTGCTTTTCTCCACATTAAAATTCATTTTGTTGGATGGGGCCCATTGTTCAAGTTTGTTAAGATCTTTTTGGATCCTGAGCTTGTCTTCTGGGGTGTTGGCTACTCCTTTAGGGTCATCTGCAAATTTGATGAGTTCCCCTTCAATTCCCTCATCTAAGTCATTTATGAAGATATTGAAGAGTACTGGGCCTAAGACGGAACCTTGTGATACCCCACTGCTTACTTCTCTACATGTGGATGTAGTACCATTGAGGACTACTCGCTGAGTATAGAATATAAATTGAGAGCAAACCACACACTTTACTAGCACTGATGATGTCATCTACCTTGGGTAAAGAAACATCTGCAAGAAAACAACCAGACTTAGAGAAGCACTAAGGACCCCTCCTATTTCTTTTATTATCTTTTTGGGGAGGAGATTTTCTTTTTGGTTTTTTCCCCCTACACTTTAATACTTTTTGTTTTTTTGTTTTTAATGTATTTTTGTATTGGGTTCTAGTATTAGTTTTATCAATATAATATAATTTTGGTGTAGTGGTTAAGGTGCTGGAGTTAGAAACCAGGTGTCTGTGAATTCTAGTCCCACCTTAGGCATGAAAGCTGACTGGGTGACCTTGAGCCAGTCATTCTTTCTCAACTCACCTCACCTCACAGGGTTATTGTTGTCAGGAAAATAGGAGGAGGAAGGAGTATTATGTTCACTGCCTTGAATTAGTTATAAAATAACAAAGATGGAATAAAAATCTAATAACCTCACCTAACCTAAATATTTTGCAATAAAACTATTGGGAATGACCCCCAGTATTCATACTGCCTGCCCCTAGACAAAGCCCCTTGCAATCGCACCTAAACATACATACATACATACATACATACATACATACATACATACATACATAAATGCCTCCTCACCAGCTCATAGCACAGACCACAGACAGCCCTTACAAGAGAATTGCAGCCTATTAACATGCTGGACTTGTCCACCCAAAAGTTGGCAGTTGGAGACCGAAGTGTCACATGACAGGGTGAACTCCTGCCCGTTTAGCAGTTCAAAAGCATGCAAGTGCAACTAGGTAAATAGATATCACTTCAGTGGGAAGGTAACAGTGTTCTGTGCACCTCAGTATACAGTCATACTGGCTACATGGCCACGGAAGCATCTTCGGACAATGCTGGGTCCCTCGGCTAAGAAACAGAGATGAGCGCTTTCCCCCCTAGAGTCAAATGTGATTGGTCAAGAACATCTTTACCTTTTATCAAGATGAAAACCTCAAGATTCCATCCTCCATCAGGGACACGCCCCCTCATTGTCTCAACATCCCATCTCCATAGCAATTGACTTCCCCAGTTCTGTTGTCTTCTTGAAAGGCCCATTTAGGGCTTGTAAAGAAGTACAGGTTTATTGGCTTAGGGTTTGGAAACGGATAACAGAAATGACGGGTCAAAAAATCCAATATAAACCAGAGATGCTACTACTAGGAATATTAGAAAAAAATATAAACAAAGATGATACATATTTAATTATACATGTGGTAACGGCGGCAAGAATTTTGTTTGCCCAAAATTGGAAAGCAACTGAAGTCCCTAGCGGAGATGCGCTAATAAGAAAAATTTTGTATTGCGCAGAATTGGATAAAATGACTAAAGAATTAAAAAACCAGGAGGAAACAGAATACTACCTAATTTGGAATAAATTTTACAAATGGAGGGAAAAAAGAAGGAAGTCAATAGAAGGGATATAAGTAGAGGAAGATTATCAGAAATGTATAGCTGCATATAAATATATAATATTTATTCTTATATGTACAGTATGGAATGATTAGACAAAGATAGATGTCAAGGATGATACACTACATTCAATGTTTTTTAATTTCTTTTTTCCTTTTGTACTTAATAAAATTTATATATATATAAAAAGGCCCATTTAGGTTCATAATAGAACTAAGCTCAGCTACGCAGACAAAGGACCTGCCTAGTTTCCCCAAACTGTCCAGCCAATCAGATCTCTAGGATTTGCTGCCTTGTAGCCTTCAACTTCTATATGTTTTCTCATTGTTCAGCTTCCCTCTTTCTTGTAAAGCAGGTACCCAACAATTGTTGCAATAACGCTAGATTCTCCTCCTCAGTGTTGTGCTCCTTCTTCAAACTAAATGTACCAAAGCATCTTAATGGTGATAAAAGTATTGCTAGTAAAAAAAACAAAAATAAATCTCTTTTTTAAAAAAAACTTTGGATTATTTGGATCCCTCATTTCTTTTTGAGTTGAATGGAAGCTGATGACAATGATTCCCAAACAAATGTCTGTACACGTATGTAAGGTCATATGTATTTTATCATTTTATTTATTTGCTAACATTTACTGACAGAACAATTAACCAGTGGAATGGCTTGCCTTCAGACAATCTGGGTGCTCCATCACTGGAGGTTTTTAAGAAGAGATTGGATAGCCATTTGTCTGAAAGGGTATAGGGTCTCCTGCTTGAGCAGGGGGATTGGACTAGAAGACACCCCCCCCCCAAAGTCCTTGCGAACTCTGCTATTCTGTTATTCTGATGAGAAGACCATCTCCAGGACTCCATTCTACAAGCTGAGGGCACCCACTGAAGACTGTAGTTGGATTAACTGAATGTGTAGTTTTTGAATACACAAAGGAGCATATTTGACTGATATGAACTTCAGGGGAAGTCTTCAACTCACAGAATGGGTTCCTAGGGAGTGGTGCTCATTGTGGTGGCATTGTATGGAATGACTTCTCCTCTATGATATACCAAGTAAGGTTTTAATGATCTTAAGATCAATTTTTAGTAAATGGTTCTATTGCTCTCATTCTCTTTTTAACCCTTTTACCTCAGATTTTAACAGAATATCAGCATTGGAATGGACCTTAGAGGTCTTCTAGTCCAACCCCATGCTCAAGCAAGAGACCCTATACTATTCTGGACAAATGGCTGTCAAGTGTCTTCTTAAAAGCCTCCAGTGTTGGAGCACCCACAACTTCTGGAGGCAAGTCCTTTCCACTGGTTAATTGTTCTCACTGTTAGGAAATTTCTCCTTAGTTCTAGGTTGCTTCTCTCCTTGATTAGTTTCCATCCATGGTTTCTTGCCTTATCAAATTTCCTAGTGCTTGTTTGTTGTAATGATACTTGTTTCATTGCTTTGGGAAAAAAAAGCTGTAGTGAAATATTTTGGGGGAAAAACTGTATCTGTAAGAATGTAGGAATGCATGTTCAAAGATCAGATGGATATTTTTCTTTAAAGAGAACTTATGTTCAAAATCTGTATTCAGCGCTGTATTTCAATATACAATTTTGAGTGGCTGTTATTTAATCACAGATTAAAGTGGAAGTGGAATAGAAAATAGTGAAGCTGACATGGATCCAAACTACATTGTTCTTATATTTCTAATCATCCAGGAGGCACTTTCATGCCTGAAAGAATAAAAGGGATGCAAGAATTGTTTTGCTGTAACACAATAAATGTAGGAAGAATCACAAGTAGACTGTATTCTTTAAGTCAGTTGACCCCGAAGCAATAAAAACAAGAATCTGTGCCATTAATTTTGGTTCACAAAAATCAATACTGGTGACATCAACTAACTGAAAGCCATCTTTTTCTCTAAAGGTATAATTCAGGAATGAAAAAAAAGTGTCTGGTCCTAAGCTGTAGGAAATGCAAACCTCTGATTTTGTGGTCTTTGTTATCTTTTTACTGTAAGAACAACAACTAGCGGGTTTAGGATGTTAAGTCATGGACTCTTGGCCGTGCTTCCTTCACCCCCTGCCACCCGTCTCAGCCCATTTACAGCCAGGTTTCCTCCTCTGCTGGCCCTCCCCTGGTCATTCTACACGGTCAATGGGCCCCTGGCCCTCTGCCCCTGGCCGTGATAGCATGTAACATTACACACGTTCAGTGCTGGGATTCAAATATGTGAACAACCAGTTCTCTGTGTGGATGCCGCTTCCGGAAGTCCATTCTGGGCCTGGGCAACAAAAAATTAGCTACCAGTTCTGCTGAAGTGGTGCGAACTGGCTGAATCCCACCACTGCCTTCAAACTGGGGCCAGACAGGATTTGACCCTGGCCTTTGGCTGCAAGGGAAAAATAGCCCCCAGCCAATCGGATGGCAGGCAGAAGCCATGATGCTATGGGGGCAGTGTGCGATGGGTGATGGGCGATCGCAGGGGCTGGGGGGGCGCAGCGTGCAATGCAAGATTTTTTTTAAAAAAGTACTGTGGCTGCTCCGCAAGTTTTGGGGCCTTGCAGATCTGTCACCAGGACCAGAGGGAGGGGGAGTGGTGGCGGGAGTAGCAGCCGCTGATTGGCTGCGAGCTATTTGTCCCATGCAGCCAAAGGCTAGGGTCAAATGGTGTCTGGGCAAATGGATCCGGCTGAAGAGCGATAGGCAGAGGGCCAGGAGCCCATTGGTTGTGGATAATGGCTGGGGGAGAGCCAGTGGAGGAGGGAAGCTGGCTGTAAATGGGCTGAGGTGGGTGGCAGGGGGCGAAGGAGGTGTGGCCAAGGGTCTGTGCTTCAACATCCCATTTTGACTACTGGCAGCTGGCAGCCTAGTGCTCCTTTGCCTTGATGAAATTTGGGTCAAATTTCATCAAGGATTGCTCTTGCCTATTTACTTATTATGTGAAAAAATGTGGATCAAATTCAAATACAGACTTTTCAGAAATCATACCGCCTTGTTTTTCTGATAGGCTCAGGTTCGTTATTGGCTGTCTCAGTGTTGATTGCATTCCTCCAAAAAGGAATTGAGGGTTTTATAGTTCGGAATGGGATAACTTGCTGTGGTCAAGTCACCATGGCCAACTCGCTGTTGACAACTCGCCCTGGGACAATTCAACAATTCAATATAATTATTTAAAATAATTTTAAAAGTATTTTAATTTTTGTCATTCACGTTTCATTTTGTCCTTCCTCTTGCATCCTTTCTTTAATTATTCTATTCCATCTATTTCATATCATTGTAACTCTTGTCTTGTGGTGAATTGGCCATGGTGAGTTGTCCCATGGCAAGTTGGCCTTAGTGAGTTGTCCTAGATCAGACATGTCAAACTCGCGACATCACGTAACATCACGCAATGTATTGGGACGGTTTTGCCATTGCCAGCAATGGGTGGGTGCGGCTTCTGGATGACGCATCCGGCCCGTGGGCCGGCAGTTTGACACCCCTGTCCTAGACCCATCATAGTTAGCATGATGGCCAGGTATTGGGAGTTGTCATAATTTGCAGGGTTCTGTTGGATCTTGGTTGCTGTGCCATCAACTTGGTCAGTGTTATAGATCCCATTACAGATAGCCCTTAGTGACCATTCAAAGTTACAACAGCACCAAAAAAAGTGACATGACCATTTTTCATAATTACATCCTTTGCAGCATCCCCATGGTCACGTGATCAAAATTTGGACACTTGGCAACTGGCATGCATTGGTAGGGTCCAGGGTCATGTGACCACCCTTTGCAATCTTCTGACAAGCAAAGTCAATGGGGAATCCAGATTCACTTAACAACCCATGTTACTAACTTAACAACTGCAATTATGACAAGAAAAGTCATAAAATAGGGCAAAAATCAATTAACAATGGTCTTGCTTAGCAATGAAAATTTTGGATTCAGCTGTGGTTGTAAAGCAAGGGCAACCTGTAGTTAATCTGACACTATCAAGAGAGACTCAACCTTTTGTGGATAAATGCTTATCATTTTGACCCAGCCTGACTATAGTGACAAACTCATGCAAGGACATTGAGTTTTCCTTATTGTGGGAGGTGTAGAAGGTGCTTCTGTTATTTTTGG
Source organism: Protobothrops mucrosquamatus (assembly GCF_001527695.2). NCBI lineage: Eukaryota > Metazoa > Chordata > Lepidosauria > Squamata > Viperidae > Protobothrops > Protobothrops mucrosquamatus. Next base: position 172,447 of record NW_015387836.1, on the reverse strand, counting down.
GTTGTGTTCTCTTGCAAATATTTCCAACTTTCCATTGTCTCCTTGCAGATGTAGATACAGAACTCTAATTTGGGGTGTTGTAAAGAGATGTAATGGACTTCTGTGGGCATGACAGGTTGTTGTTCAGTTGATAAATTGTGGCCAACTTTTCACAACCCCGTGGATCATAGCATGCCAGCCCCCCAATTCTTCTCTGTTTCCCAGAGTTTGCCCAAGTTCATGTTCATTGCGTTGATCACACTATCTAACCATATCATTCTCCACCATCCCCTTCTCCTTTTGCCTTCTATCTTTCTCAACATTAGGGTTGTTTCCAATGAGTCCTCTCTTCTCATTTAGTGGCCAAAGTATTTGAGCTTCAGCTTCAGGATCTGTCCTTCCAGATCTTTAGATTGACTAGTTTGATCTCCTTGCTTATATGGTTGTAATTTTCAAATAGCTACAGAGCAATCCTGAGAGAATATGCCAAGATGACAAGAATTTGCCAACCCACCACATTTGCTATGGAATCAAGATAAGAAATAGTTAGCCTCTGAGTCTAACATGGCCAACAGAGCCTCTATATTTGGACCATAACATCTAAATTAAGTCTTCTCTTCTAAACCCACTTCCTGACCTGGAAATGAAGGCTGTTGGCATTTTTATCAAGTGCATAAAGATAGTTGTCTGAAAGTTAGCTGCTTGTATAGTGACATTAAAAGCTACCAATCCACAACTGTGCTACCAAAATTCTCTGGCAAACCATCAGATAACATGGACTTAATTTGCTACTGATTCTAGGTAAAACAATATGTGATGGTGGTGTAGGATACTTCATATAGACTTAATGCACTTAGTTTAAAACATTCTTAGATCTTCCCAAATGTTGAATTCCATTTCCCAAAGTGATATCCAGTTCCTTCTAATGCTAGTTGCTCTATCACTATATTATCTACTGCCTTTGATTTGATTGACTGATTTCATTTCCTTGCAATCCAAGGGACTCTCAGATTTCTTCCCCAATACCACAATTTGAAACAATTCTTCAACACTGACTTTTTCTTAGGGCATCTTCTAAAATTAATTGCATCAAGTACATGTGAAGTAAAACTTCTTCTCTATTTAAAAATATTCACCCACCCACCCAACAATATTGGGTTTAGTTGTATACAGCTTTCTGTACAGAAGACTTATAATCAAAAATCACACCCATTGGGTAAAGTTACATTAAGCACAAATAGGTAACTCCAGCAGATCAAAAAATAAAATTCACACATAAACATAATGGGATAATATCCAAAACCCTAACTCATAATCATAGACTAAAATTAGACATGCAAAATGTCCTACTTAAGTTGAGGAAAGCAGCCTGATTTCCTTTAGAAATGGTGGATTATGACTCCCACAGTCCCTGGATATTGAACAACGGGGCCTATGTTGTTGTTGTTGTTGTTTATTATATTTATATCCCGCCCTTCTCCTTGCGGACTCAGGGCGG
>NW_015387836.1:138021-168202 GCF_001527695.2 Protobothrops mucrosquamatus | reverse complement strand
GTCCCCTCCCTCACCATTCCGCGCCCCTCAGACAGGACTGGCCTTGGCCTCAGAGAGGGCTCCCCTAAGTCCCCTCGGGCCAACCCCGAACCCCCTAAAAATTTAATAAAGCACCCCTCTAAGAAGACTCGCAATTTTCTTCTCCTTAGTTCCCCAGTTGCTGTTGCTGTATGCCACCTCTCGGGGTTCCACACCCCTTTATCAAGGCAGGCCCTTGAGATCGTATTAGGCCATGCCTGCGCGATGGGGGAATCGCGCAGGGCCAGCAGTTCCTTCCTGGAATACAGTCCAGTTCACATCAGGAAGTCCAGCAGCAGAGTAGGGGAGGGGGGAAAGTCCTCGTGATGGTATTCCCAGTCAGGGGCTTAGATGGATAACGAGAAAGCAGCAACAGTTTATTGTTCGTATTGACCCCCATGGGGGGGGGAAATTGCAAATTCCTATGATTAGGAATTACGGGAAGGGTAGTCTAAAACATCTGGAAAGAATCAGGCTGCCCATATATAATCTGTGGCTCCCAGTGTAAAAAGGAGAACAGAAGAAAAAAAATGTATAGCCTATTAAATTTGACAGTTTAACTGAGCAGTAAGGAAAAATAAGTATCTCTTAATTGATGCTGAAATTAGCCATTGGATCTTCATTACTTGTGCTTTAATTTCTGAATAATGAAAACACTTTCTTTAATAGTCTCTCACAATGACTAATTGTTACCTTCTGTCAGTCCCATAAGGTGCCCAATAGCCAAATGATCATTTTTTAATATTTTGGTAATAACTGAGTTTGCTAAAGATCTCCAATTATATTGGAAGTTCATGTGGAATTATAGCAAGAGGTTAAAAGGCTCTACGTAACATGGGCCATTTGCACTCAATTACATTTTATATTCCTCATTTACAATATACAAGTGGTCCTTGACTTGTGTTCACTATTGGGACCAGAATTTCTGTTTCTAAGCAAGGTGGTTATTAAATGGTCATATTTGATTTTATGACTTTTTTACCCCAATTGTTAAGCAAATCAATGCAGTTATTAGTGGACCCTGTGTTGTTAAACAAATCTGGCTTCCATCATTGACAGAAGCCAGCTGTGAAGGTCACAAAAAGCAATCAGAGGACCCTAGGACACTGCAACCATTGTAAATATATGCCGATTTTAATCACACGACCGTAGGGAATACTGTGATGGTTGTAAGTGTGAGGACCAATTTTAAGTACCTTTTTTTCACTGCCATTGTACCTTCAAATAATCATTAAATGAATGGCTGTAAGTCGAGGCCTACATATACAGGTAGTCCTTGAGATATGACCATAATGAAGCCTGCCCATTATGGTTGCCTGTCGAGACGGTCATTAGGTGAACGTTTCATCTAACAATCTCCCTCATCCCTGGTCTCCTCAATGAACAAAGCATGGGGTGACTCACGGGTGCGGGAAGCCCACAGAGGCCTAGCACAGACCCAGGCCCACCTATCCTAGCCTTCTCAAGGCCCTCCTCCACCCATTCAAGATGTCCCATGGTCTATTTCCTGCCCCTTGGGTGCCCATTTTATATGCAACAATTCTGGGTGGGTCACAGAAACAGTCGAGAACAAAAGAAAATAGTTAAATATTCTCCTGGAATTTTATACTTTTTATTTCTTTTTTCTCCCCCCCCTTTTTTTTTTTGTTTGTTTGCATGAAACTCTTTCAATAGGCTGCAAGAAGAAGACCTGAGAAAATTGGCAAGCCTTTTCATTGCAAAATCCATGGAAAGTTTGAGTAAGCTTGAGAATTTTTGCATCCAAAATTAAGAAACTAGGGTTCTTCAGAGGCTGCACAACTAAAACTGCCAGTAACTCTACCCAGCACAACAAGTGGCAGGAATTGTAGTCTGGTCAACATTTGAACGGCTTTAGCTACTTCATTCATGATCCAAATTCACTTAAGAAAATTAATTAGCTATTTTTAATTGAGCAGCTACCCCCTCTCCAAATAAATTTATTCAATTAGACAGCCCTCCTCTCTCTCTCTCTCTCTCTCTCTCTCTCTCTCTCTCTCTCTCTCTCTCTCTCTCTCTCTCTCTCTCTCTCTCTCTCTCTTTCTATCATGGGCATATGCAATGACAGAAAAATAGATTGTTCAGTCAATGGAGAAATGAAGAAATAGATAGCTGGAAATGCTATTGCTGTCATATGCAAAATTATTTGGGAACAAGAGACATCAGTGCAGTTGACTTCTGGGTAACCATGCATTAAATTGAGTAGGTTGATTAAACTAATTATTGGATGAAATCTCTATGCATCTTCACATGGGGAAAATTGATAGGTTTAAAGGGGGGGAGGATAATGCTTTGATTTTAGAAATTTCATGTAAGTATATAGGAGGCATTTTCCAAGCTAATCCATGGCCTCTTCCTGATCAATGACTGGCTTCTTTTAGTATAATGTGTAATTTCATCCATTTCATCCATATACACCAATATATTTTCTTTTTGTGGTTTATTTGTTTTTATGACGGGCTACTGCATTGCACAAAGCAAAAACAAACATCGATAAAGGAGAATATTTGTAGTTCAGGATTGAAATGAAGGGTCCTTGGTGGTCTCCAAGCTTGGTTGTTTCTTGCAGACGTTTCATTACCTGAACTAGATAACATCATCATGAAGTTTTGTTTGGGTAATGAAATGTTTGCAAGAAAACAATCAACCTCAGAGAGCACCCAAGGATTCTCAAAAGCAAAAACCTCATATTATATGCTTTAACGCTATGCATCAATCAGTTAATTTGGTCACCACAATGTAAAAAAGATGTTGAGACTCTAGAAAGAGTACAGAGAAGAGCAACAAAGATGATTAGGGAACTGGAGGCTAAAACATATAAGGAACGGTTGCTGGAATTGGATATGTCTAGTCTAATGAAGAGAAGGACGAGGGGGGGGCATGATAGCAGTGTCTCAGGGGCTGCCACAAAGAAGAGGTAGTGAAGCTATTCTCCAAAGCACCTGAAGGCAACACAAGAAGCAACGGATGGAAACTAATCAAGGAGAGAAGCAACCTAGAACTAAGGAGAAAATTTCTGACAGTTAGAACAATTAATCAGTGGAACGACCTACCTCCAGAAGCGGTGAATGCTCCAACACTGGAAGTTTTTAAGAAGAGACTGGACAGCCATTTGTCCGAAATGGTATAGGTTTCCTGCCTGAGTAGGGGGTTGGACTCGATGACCTCCAAGGTCCCTTCCAACTTTATTATTATTATTATTATTATTATTATTATTATTATTATTATTATTACTATTATTATCATCATCATCATCATCATCATCAACAACAACAACAAAGATGATTGGGGAACGGTTGTTGGAATTGGGTATGTCTAGCTTAATGAAAAGAAGAACTAAGGGTGACATGATAGCAGTGTTCCAGTATCTCAGGGGCTGCCACAAAGAAGAGGGAGTCAAGCTATTCTCCAAAGCGCCTGAAGGCAGGACAAGAAGCAACGGATGGAAACTAATCAAGGAGAGAAGCAACCTAGAACTAAGGAGAAGCTTCCTGACAGTTAGAACAATTAACCAGTGGAGCAACCTGCCTCCAGAAGTGGTGAATGCTCCAACACTGGACGTTTTTAAGAAGAGACTGGACAGCCATTTGTCTGAAATGGTATAGGGTTACCTGCCTGAGCAGGGGATTGGACTAGATGACCTCCAATGTCCCTTCCAACTTTTTTATTATTATTATTATTATTATTATTATTATTATTATTATTATTATTATTATTATTACTATATTACAGGACATTGAATCCAACTGCAGGAATAGATCAATTGCCAGAGACAATAATGGTGATCATGATCATCAACATTTCAAAGTTCTTGAAATGTCACTATAGAATGATGTTCTGTAGAATATGCCCTAAATGAAGTTCTATTGTTAACATGACATTTGTGATTTTCTAGATGTAACTGAACAACCACTTTTAGCAGCTCCATGCGAAATGATGCTGGAAATGATGGATTAACACTATTTTTCAGACTCTCAAATTTCTATCCCTAAGCAAGGCCCTTATCTCAACTCAGAAAGACATTTTTTTGCAAACCCACCAATGCACAGGAGTTTTTGAGGGAAATATTGTTGCGCAGCCCTTCACTTTGCCCCAATTCTGGGTAGTTTCTCCATGCAAGCAACCTACAGGGACTCCTTGACTTACTACCATAACTGAACCTGGAATTACAATAATAGGCCATGCCGGTTGTTAAATGAGTCATCACATGAGCAATCAAATTTTATATTTTCTGGCAGTTGTTAAGCAATTCAGCATGGTCATTAATTGAATCTGTGGTCTTTGAGTGTACACTATGGTTCTCAAGCGAACAAGTTTTCTGCAATGGGCATTTTTTGCAAGAAACTGGAAGTAAATCCTTAGTGCCCAAATTGTGGTCATTGAAACTTCGAATCTGGGTTGTAAGTACCTTTATTTGGTCCATCGTAATTTCAAATGGTGGCTAAGCAATTGGTCGTAAATTGAGGACTACTTATATAGCAAATTTCATTTAACTCAGTTAATTAATGTGATTTCTGACTATTTACATTTCATGTGTAGAATTGATTGTGTTGATCAGGGGTAAGGAATGTTTTCGATTCTGAAGGCACCTTATATATAATTGACCAGTATGTTAGAAAGATTATATATATAATAATTAGTTCTGTTCATGTGTGCTCTTGCTTTTAAAGTTTCTTCCATCAAGGAAATAATCAAGGAGAGAATCAATCTATAAATAAAGAGAAATTTCCTGACATTTAGAACAATTAATCAGTGGAATGGCTTGAATTCAGATGTTGTGGGTACTCCATCACTAGATGTTTTTAAGAAGAGATTGGACAACCATTTGTCTGAATGATATAGGATCTCCTGCTTGAGCAGAGGGTTCGTTTAGAAAACCTCCAATGTCCCTTCCAATTCTGTTATTCTGATATAATACTAGAGAAGGGGACATGTAAAAATGAATCTCCTCTTTAGTGTCCTTGCATACTCAGGAAGATTAAATAAAACACCAGGAGCCCAATCATATTTTATTTGGTAATACTGCAATGATAGATATGGAAAAAAATGGAAGGCAACCCATAATCATTATGAGCTGCATCAACAGCCACTGAAAATGACAAACGGCCTGCTGGTCTCCCAAAACTCTTTTCTTGAAACCCCATAAATATGTAGAAAAGGATTTTTCAGTGAATCTTCCCAATTTTAGGACCTATCTATTATATTTGTTTCGTTCTAATTAATTCTCAACTATAAGATCTGAGTTTTAAGAATTAGAACATAAAAGTGTGCTTTGTTCATTGTGTTTTGCTAATTATTTCACATTGAATTTGGCTTGAAGTGATCTTGGAATGAATCTTAGAAGATTGTGTTTTGTCTCGCTCCCTTTCTTTCTCTCTGTTGCTCCTGCTGTCTCATTCACGGATGAATGAATTCACAAACACCCAGAGTTTTCAGTGAGTCTGCATCTCATGTGGCTTGCAGAAGCTGGGAGAAATCAAAAGCTGCTTCCATAATCCCTAGGGATAGTAGCTGTTGGGAGAGTTGTCAATATAAATTTATTCTTAGCTGCATTTTTAAGATCCAAAGAAGCAGGCAAAGTTTCTTCTAAAAGAAAACTTTGAAAGATGAATCTTAAGCATGTGTACCTTTTATAATAAAAACACATAAAACATAAGGATGATTCCATGCTTCCATCCATGAACAAAGATGTCTTAAGCAGATTATAAAGTTGCTAAATATACTTGTTTTAATTTTAAAAGGAATTAAAATGAAGGATATTTCTGTGAGGGCTTCTAAAAGTTGTTCGATCCACTTGAATGCCAAGTGCACATATGCAAAATCATGATTTGCATTTCATAATTCATGTATGTTTGTATATAATTTATAGTACGCGTGTATATAATTTAATCTTTTGCAATTTTAATCTGTTTTATGTTTATAATTGTTTTTATATCTCTATGTTACATAGCAAACCACCCAGAGTCACTTTGGATAGCGATATGAATGGCATATATGTTTAATGAATAAATATAAATGTTTGACAACATTGATAGACTGAATTCATAATCTAAGAACTTTGGGATGTGTACAGAAGAATATCACAGAAAAGTAATCAAGCAATTATAGTAATGATTTTGAAAAGGAAGCTAACAGGAAGGTAGGCTAACCCCAGAATAAGTACCCCAAATGTATCTCCAGAGAGAGCATATTTCAGAGAAGGACTACATTAAAAAAGACTCATTTTTTGATCTATGCCTCTCTTCATTTTGGGGTTAGCTCTTCAGCAAGTCCTCCCTAGTTGAACAGAATCAATTTAGACAAAGTACATCCTTACATTTTCAACCCCAGTACGATATCTCCATTTTCAATACATCCAAATATGATGAGCTGAGTCCTTTGTGTTCCATACTAGATAATTATGAACCTGGGATGCATCTAACTGAAAACATGCCTACATACTAAGGGGCTCAGCAGACTTCTCCGGCACTGTCCATGACAGAATGTAGCATGTTTTCACGAAAGTAAGATCTACCCAGAGAATAAGCCCTAGCTTGATTTTTGGGTGTGGGCGTAATATAAGCCCTACCCCCAAATTAAGCCCTAGTTTTGGGGTGAGGCGCATGCCTAAAAAATAAGTTAGGGCAGGGATGGGGGGTGGAGCTTACCATTGCAGCTAGGCCTCCCATGGATTGACACTTGCCTCACCAGCTGAAGGAGCAGCTTCATTCTGCAGCTAAGAATGGAGCTCCGGCCTGCATTTTGCAGTCACAGAACTTTCTGGAAAGGCCTCTGCAGCCGAGACCCGAGCTATGGTAGCTTGGTTTTTAGCTGCAGAGGCCTTCCAGCGATGATTACATAGGCCAGGGGCAGTGGTGGGATTCAAATATGTTAACAACCAGTTCTCTGTGCGGATGCCGCTTCCAGAAATCCATTCTGGGCCTGGGCAACAAAAAATTAGCTACCAGTTCTGCCGAAATAGTGCAAACCAGCTGAATCCCACCACTGGCCAGGGGTCTTCAAACTTGGCCCTTTTACGACTTGTGGACTTCAACTCCCAGAATTCCTCAGCCAGCATAACTATACTGGCTGAGGAATTCTGGGAGTTGAATTCCACAAGTCATAAAAGGGCCAAGTTTGAAGACCCCTGGCATAGGCATTCTTTTTATATGTCTGTAACTTTGAACATTCTGATTAGGGGGCACCCAAACAGCAAAGCATAGAAAGGAAGTCAGATCAACCAATTAGCATGCAGGACGCACACTTCTGCACAATGCACAGGTGAGATTTAGGAGGTATTTACGTCGGCCCATCTTCAGCCCTCTATAACCTCCACTTACCCATCAATTCCTTTGCAGTATAGGTATGCAGTGATGCCTATGGGAAGTTGCAGGCAACTCTAAATCAGCCTTAAGAGTCTGGTCCAGTTTTTCTATTTTCCTTTGTGCTCTCAAACATGAAGGTTTCTTTTTGAAACCCTGTGCCATGATATCTCATTGTTCATGCAAGCATCTCTTCCAGCCTAGAGCTGGAATGCCAACTCTTCTGGCTGCTCTCAGCATCAGAAATGACATACAGTTAGAAGCTCAGCCAGGCCTTCTCCATGCGCTGTTCAGCCTAATGATCACATTTGCAAGTAAGCAGACATTGTGACCTCAAGAAAAACAAGGGGGAAAGGAGAGGGAGCAACTACTTGTACTTTCCTAGGCTCTAAATGTTTCCAAAGAGAGTCACTGTTGCATTCAAGAATGGCCAGAGAAATTATAGAAGCGTATTTTGTTGTTGTTGGCATTCTTCATGAAAAGGTTTAAGGACTGATGACAATTTTAAAGCCAATGCTGTTCATGACTTTTGCAATTCCTTCACTCTGATTTGGTTTCAGAATGATGATGATGATCATCACACCACCCAACTCCAAATGACTTTAATAAGTCAAATGATAAAATGAAATAAATTTGACATTGGTTTAGGTCAAACTAGGGTAAGAGTTATATTTCCTGCCATTTGTTGAAGTTATCACAGATAAATATATGCTGATTTTACCATTTTCTCCATTTCAGGAAAGAAGGGCATACACTCTGTGTGTGTGTGTGTGTGTGTGTGTGTGACATTGCCAGTCCACTAGATAGACCGAACTAGAAAATCAACTGCATAGAATGACTAAAATACATATTTTATTGCAATAATGCCAGGTGCAGGAAGCCAAGAACAACATATATAAAAGCTACAAGCAGTTTCTTTATTGCTATTTGCCCATAGACAAAAGCTTACCAGACTAAAGCATACTCTGCATAAACTATCTGATAAATGCTGAGAGAAAAATAGGGAGGGTGTCTTCTGTACCACTTCCTGCATAGCAATGATTTAAGGCTGATGTTTTTCTTTAGTCCTCCCTCTCATACCAGTGCCAAATTCCACCCCAGGCAAGCTATTATAACAGAATCTTGTAAGTCTGATTGTGCTGTATCTCCTCTCCTTCTTATACTGTAATGAATCAAGAAGGTATCTGCCTGTTCTGCTTTCAAATATTATCCAGGGTTTAAAGAATGTTTTACCACACTTTACCTAGGTAACAGTTTAATCTAAATCTAAATCTAAATCTAAATCTAAATCTAAATCTAAATCTAAATCTAAATCTAAATCTAAATCTAAATCTAAATCTAAATCTAAATCTAAATCTAGTCTAATCTAGGGTCACTTGTAGAAAATACATCATAAGTCTCTGAGCGCTCACAAGAGATCCAGCCTACCTTGAATGCCTATTTAATTTCCGCTCATTTCCCTTGACTGTTAGTAGCTCATATTTTTGTAGTGAGATTAAGTTTGCAATAAATCTTTATATCATTTGAGCTGCCTGAATCTCCTGATTTCCTCCTTCCCTGACATCACTTTGGATAGTGATATGGGTGGCATATATGTTAGACTATGATAGCATATCCATAAAGTTCTAATATGATTTCTTAAATTCAAATTCTAACAGATTTTAAGGAAAACTCACAATGTTTAATATGAGAGTTATGTATAATGTTGAAGATATTCCCTTGATTCCATTCCATTCCTCAATTTGTGTTTATGGTCATAACAAACAAGTCTAATCTAATTATCCCTTCACATATTTACTATATACTATCAGTTATTTTATAATGAATTCTTCTCTTGATTTATTTTTTTCATAAGCACATGCAAATTGATGCAAAATAAAACAATGCCAGGGCGTTAGATTTGATGACCTCCAAGGTCCCTTCCAACTTTATTATTATTATTATTATTATTATTATTATTATTATTATTATTATTATTATTATTATTATTATTATTATTATTATTATTATTATTATTATTATTATTATTATTATTATTATTATTATCTGGTAAAATATGAGTTATCTGATAACTTATTTTCCTTCACAATTTTGTTAAATATTATGTGCGATCATCTTCAGTTCTTCTGCTATGCTCCATTTTAAGTCCTGATTGGATTGTTTGCAATTGTGTTTTATTCATTATTCTTGGGTAACAGCCAGTTAGGCTGGAAGGAAGAGTCAAGCAAGGCTTTAGCTTAGAGTCTTTGCGCAGCCACAAGAGGCATACGTTTGACCTCCCCCAAGATCCATAAAGCCTTATCTGGTCATTCCCAGGGAAAGGCAAATAGTTTGGGGAGATTTTCATAATTTAGGTAGAACTCAATAAAGTTGCTTACTCTAGCTATCTTTGAGTGGGTCTGGTTGCTTGTGCCTGACATTATGTTTCTAAATAGGCTTGGAAATGTTTTGGCTTGGAAACCTGCAGAGTCACTTCTGAAGCTGTTTCAGTGAAAAACAGGTCCATTTTTGTTCCCACATCTTAGAAGAAGCATTAAGAAGAGAGACAAGCCGATACCTTCGGCAGTTGTCCAAGAGCCCAGGAATCAATATTGAAGATAGTAGCAATGACCCAGTGCATGATCCCCAACAACACATGATGCAAAGATGTTCTTTGAAGCTGAGGAGAAGCTCTAAATGATGAGATAAGACCTAATGGCCTGAAGTGATATGACCTAATTGCTTTTCCCTTGGCTGACTTTACAAATCATTTTCCTCATGATAAAAGAAATGCAGGAGAAGGCTGTTAACTGAGGTTCAAAATGCTGAAAGAATAAACATGCAATTTCCCCAGCTGCAAACGTTAATTTCGTGCATCCTTTCTCTTGCACAATGTGTTTAACCCCAGTGCAGAAGTTGCGCAAAGTCAATAAACGATTAGCACACCCCAAGTAAACAATTACATCAATGGCAAGGTGGGAATACCAGCAGACAATGTAATTATTGCATTAATTACTTAAAGTCTTCTATACAAAAGGCAGCCACAAAGTGTGGAAAAGACCTCTGCAGAGAAACGGACATTTCTGAAAAGGCTGCTGTTAGGACATTGCAGATATAATGTGACAGTATCCTCCAATGTTGGCTGATGAAAAAAATCTCATATTCTGCTGACAGATGAGTTACACTGTTCAGAATGTAATGGCTCGCCAGTTATGTGATGTGAGGCTGTGTGGAGTCCTACTCTGCCATGCAAGATTTATTACCTAGTTACAAAGGTTCCAGCTACAGAACCAAGTTGTGCTCCATCACTGTGGTGAGATGGTGTAATGGTTAGATTCTGCATCTCCCCAAGACTTTTAGGGAAATCTTGAAAACGGTGAGTTTTTCACCATAGATACCAGTTATATATGACCCTACTTTAGGCCCTGTATTATAATTCTGTTCTATTTCTCCTTCTGCCTCCAAGGGTGTTTTAATGCTGTTTATTATTGGTTTATTTGGGGCTTCTTTTCTTTAAGAAATGTGTTTGTTGTATGAGTTAATTCAGCTATTTTAAGGCAGATTATCAAGTGCCATTTCTGTGACCGGTATGTGTGTGTGTGTCAAAAAAAAAGTCAAGATGGCAGCCATACGACTAAAGCCTTGCCTTTTGCATTACATCTACACATTGTTAATACAGGTAGTCCTTGAATTATAACCAAAATTGGGACCAGAATTTCCATTGCTAAATGAGGTGGTCATTAAGTGAGATAGTTTGGGGAAACTAGGAAGGCCCTTTGTCTGCGTATCTGAGCTTAGTTCTATTGTGAGGCTAAATGGGCCTTCCAGGAGGGCAGCAGAGCTGGGGAAGTCCATTGCTATGGAGATGGAATGTTGAGACAATGGGGGGGCATGTCCCTGAGGGAGGATGGAATCTTGGGGCTTTTCATCTTGTTAAAAGGTAAAGGTTTCCCCTGCCCAGTCATGTCCAACTCTAGAGGACTGTGCTCATCTCTGTTTCCTAGCCGAGGGAGCCAGCATTGTCCAAAGATGCTTCTGTGGTCATGTGACTGGTACGATTCTACGCTGATGTGCCTGGAACGCTGTTACCTTCCCACTGAAGTGGTACCTATTTATCTACTCACATTAGCATGCTTTCAAACTACTAGGTGGGCAGGAGCTGGGGCAAGTAACGGGATGAAGGGATTTTATTGTGCTTATGATTTTAGTATGTTTAAGTTTGACATTAGCATTTATTTTATATATAGCAACCATTTTATATTGATACTTATAGTGTTATCATGTAATCATTGTTTTGTTATTTTGTAATCATTATTTTGTAGCAATTAACTACAAAATAATGATTACAAAATAACAAAATAAATACAAATAAATAACTTACAAATTACAAAATACAAAATAAATAACTTACGATCACCAGGAGGATTCAAGTAAGAAAATACTTTAATAAAACCAAGCTTTCGTTGGGAGCTCCCAACATCGTCCAATATATATATTGGAAAAGTAAGGGCTTCATGCTTAAGGTACAGGTGATTGCTTATATGAAAAGAGCACAGTGTGGGGAGGGGGGAAAGGAGTTACGGATGGAGCCTGGATTGCTGTGTATGAGTCATCATCTAAGAATTCTTTTTTTGTGCCATCTTATGCCTGGTACCAAGACCTGAACTTTTTGTTCTGGAAAGGTATAAAAGGTGGAAGACACCTTTTCTGGTTGTTGCCTTCATTCCTATACCAGCCACGAAGAGGAATCAGGCAGCCCCTCTCTGTTTTGATCAAAATAAAGTTGTAATCTTTGTTGAAACCTCGGCACATGACTTTCTTTGGCTCTTTTAAATTCCTGAGTAACACTGGGGCAATTGTGAGGCTAAGTGGAAAACCTTACAGGGAGCTCACCTGTTGTGAGGCGCTTGGGTCTTGAACTCAGGCTGTCAGCTTTTCAGCTGACAAGCTCAGCATCTTTAATCCCTGAGATGTATTTGTATGTATATAGATAGAAATGGAGAAATAAACTTTGTATGGTGTATGAAGTCAGACAGCCAATTTCTGCTAGCATTCAATTTTTAATTCGGAAATGTTATTTTGAATAGAATTGCCAAGGGTTTATCTCTGAGAAGAGGGTGAAATCTAGGCTAACTAGTTTCAATCAACTTGTCTTTAGGGTTTTGGTAGTTAACAATTTGAAATTTCTTTTGATATACATGCCCTCAATTCACAGAAAGATGCCAATTATCTTTCTGGTTGAGTGTCAAATTCTCTGAAAACTTTGTGTTATATTTTCCTGCAGAGTTGTTGAAATGGTTAGAGCAAATGTTAATTCTTCCTTGGGACTTCAGTGTGCACCCACAGTGTGTATACACAGTTTTGTGAATGCATTTTGGCAAGCCAGAGACATATGGAAAGCATGGGAATGTCAGAACAGAAGAAACATTTTTCATAAATATTTATTACAGGCAAAATATGAATTATTATGTAAATCATATATTAAAAAGGATATAAAAGGAGAAGTCTTTTCACCTGACATGGAAAATGCAGTTGTCTCTGATTAGTGGGTGCTTCACATAGACTAGCTAAGCAATTTACTTTGTAGGCCTTGATGTAGAAATGAGTTCATCACTTAATTTTGTGAACGTTCAGCCATGCTGAATTAACTCAGGAATCTTTTGATACTTTTTTTTTTGCTTGTTTTAATTTGTGCTAGACTGCTGCTTTAGTAAAAAGAGAGAAAGGCATATTTTGCCTCAGAGAAGCATTTGAAGATAAATACTGTGTGTGTCAAAGACCCCAAGAGGTCCTATGTCAGAGGAAAGTTTCACCATGCACTTCAAAAATGAAGTGTGTCTGGTACCTGCTAAGCTAAAGGCTGAACTATCCCAAAAGCAAAAAGGGGTTTTTCTTTTTTCTGGTTTAATATAAGGCCACATGAAATTGGAAATTTCATCTTTGGTTTCATAGTGAAGGCATGGGTGTCCAGGAGGGAGAATAACATCACAAACATTATGACATCATCACTCAAATGATGTAGAGAATGTAATTTGCATCCGTTGCACCTATGGGTTTATTCTGGCTTGTTCTTGTCACAACTGCAAGTTTGGTTTGGGTCTGAAGTGAGGGTGCAGGAAACAGGCTTCCGTGGTGGAATGTAGTCTGGATAACTAGAAGATAGAGGCTGCTTCCCAGAAGGCAAAGAGAACTGGAACTTGGAAAGTTTGGTTGGTAGGAAGAGGGTTAAAATGGCTCCTTCCTAGTTTTCTCAGGATATATCAGTAGTTATACAAATAGTTAATTTAAGATGTTGAGACTCTAGAAAGAGTACAGAGAAGAGCAACAAAGATGATTAGAGGACTGGAGGCTAAAACATATAAAGAACGGTTGCTGGAATTGGGTATGTCTAGTTTAACGAAGAGAAGGACAAGGGGGGACATGATAGCAGTGTTCCAGTATCTCAGGGGCTGCCACAAAGAAGAGGGAGTCAAGCTATTCTCCAAAGCGCCGGAAGGCAGGACAAGAAGCAACGGATGGAAACTAACCAAAGAGAGAAGCAACCTAGAATTAAGGAGAAACTTCCTGACAGTTAGAACAATTAACCAGTGGAACAACCTGCCTCCAGAAGCGGTGAATGCTCCAACACTGGAAGTTTTTAAGAAGAAACTGGACAGCCATTTGTCCGAAACGGTATAGGGCTACCTGCCTGAGCAGGGGGTTGGACTTGATGACCTCCAAGGTCCCTTCCAACTTTACTATTACTATTACTATTACTATTATTACTATTATTACTATTATTATTATCTGGCAAGATTCTCTTCTATAGGTGAAGAATAATAATAATAAAAACTATTCTCAAGTAACTCCATGTGTTGTTGTTGATTCCTGAGGTCTCATAGCTCCTTTCATCTCAATTAAAGCAGAGGTTATGACCTGGAGCTGAGCTCAACAAAGAGCCATGTATCCCCTTAACCTACATTAAAAAAAAATGGAACTTGCTTGTCAAATCAATTTAAATGTTCCCCTATTTCATCCATCTCACAATCTGCCCATCTGATTTATTGCAGATACATTTGATGGGGGAATAAAATATTGGGCCAGCTCAGTGGCACATCCTATATTCCTAAGAATAATTTGAAGAGGTGCTGATCTTTATTTCTTTGAATGTAAAACATTGCCCCCTGGGATAACTTACCCTTTTAAAAGCAAGAACAATAAAAGCCAGAAAATCAATCATGTATGTTTAGGATAAAAGCACACAGTGGACCAAAAAACAACCAACAGGGGTTCAACAGCCATCTCACCTCCAAGACTCAGGAAAACAGCCAGTTTTTGAAGGACTTTCAGAATATAATTAGAGTTGAATCCAGGTAGATCTCTGTGGGAAAGGCTCTCAGATGGCTCTCAAAGATCCCTCCTGCTAAACAGAAAAAAAAACTGTGTGGAAAATAGCATTGTGTAAATGATTGATTGATTGATTTAAAATGCATTTGTAAACTGTTCTGGTCAAATGTGTTTCCAGACAGCAGTATACAGATATTAAAGAAAAAAACTGTAAAAACATAGACACACATATACCTATGCATATTTTCATTAAAATTAAAACAAAACCCCAAAGATATATAAATAATATACAAGTCCTGGAATGTGATGGCCTTCAAAATGATTACTCATTCCTTCATCTCTTAAATTGACTACAGGTAGTTCCCAACGTATGATCATTTGTTTAGCAATAGTTCAAAGTTACAGTGGCACTGAAAAAAAGTGATTTACCGCTGATCCTATAATTACAAGCATTACAGCGTCCCTGTAGTCATGTGACTAAAATTTGTGTGCTTAGTAACTGGCATGTATTTATGATGGTTGCAGTACCTCAGGGTCACCTGATCACCATTTGCAACCTTCCCACCTGGCTTCCAACAAGTAAAGTCAATGCGAGAAGCCGGATTCACTTAACAACCATGGGACTCATTTAATTACTGCAGTGTTTTGCTTGGACTTCACAGGAAGAAGTATTAGATATGGTTCCCACTTTAAGCTATTTACAAAATTAATATGGGGTTCAACCCCGAATTTCAAGCCTGAGCTTCAAATATTCTCCTTTATTGGTAAAAAATTAATAAACATGGGATATGAATAAAATTAAATAATAAAACCAAAGATGATAATACTGAACAACTAATAATACACATAACCAGAACCTAGGATCAAGAAAAAAACATTCTCAATTTACCATAAAACCAGCATTAAAGTAAAGCAACTACTATAAATAGGTGGTAGAGCTTATTTAACAGAGACTCTAGAACAGGGGTCTTCAAACTTGGCCCTTTTATGACTTGTGGACTTCAACTCCCAGAATTCCTCAGCCAGGCATACTGGCTGAGGAAATCTGGGAGTTGAAGTCCACAAGTCATAAAAGGGCCAAGTTTGAAGACCCGTGCTCTAGAAAGAGTACAGAGAAGAGCAACCAAGATGATCAGGGGACTGAAGACTAAAACATATGAAAAAAAGTTGCAGGGACTGGGTATGTCTAGTTTAATGAAAAGAAGGACTAGGGGTGATATCATAGCAGTGTTCCAATATCTAAAGGGCTTCCACAAAGTAGAGAGGGTCAACTTATTCTCTAAAGCACCTGAAGGCAGGGCAAGAAGCAATGGATGGAAATTAATCAAGGAGAGAAGCAACCTATAACTAAGGAGAAATTTCTGACAGTTAGAACAATTAACCAGCTTCTGCAATGGCTTGCCTCCAGAAGTTGTGAATGCTCCAACACTGGAATATTTAAAGAAGAGACTGGACAACCATTTGTCTGAAATGGTATAGGGTTTCCTGCCTGAACAGAGGGTTGGACTAGAAGACCTCCAAGGTCTCTTCCAATTCTACTATTCTGTTAACCGCTTATCCTAAATGCTTAAGAAAGCATTTTCAAAGATGACTTTTTGATGGATTTTTCTTAAAAATTACAGATTCATAATCATTTCCCTGGGTGTCCTTGACACTTTTTGCAGTGAAGAGCATTGTGAGTGATCTAGAAATAACTAAGAAACATTTCTCTTTAAGAATTATTAATCTTCCCTGACAGTTATATCACTACCAAGCCAACAATTAACTAATCAGAAATTTATACTGAAAAGATGGTATTGATCAGCTATTTTCAATAAAGCCGGAATATTAGACAGATAAAAAAAGAGAGATAGAATCTCACTATCCCTGAATCAAACCAAGTGGATTGGAGATAACTGTCTTGCTCACCCATCCTGCTGAATTTCATTCAGTTTGATGGGAGAGAAATGAAGATATGAGTTAACCTAGATATCTGAACAGTTTGTCTGAATCCAGTAGCCTCCATACTCCTGGGATTTCACCCTTCCATTTCATCCCATGGCTGAATATCGTGAGGGATCTTATCTCACTGAACCTTGTCAGCAGATAAATTTGAAATCCAGGGTCAAATAATGCTGGAAGTTCACAGTTGGCTCTATAACATATCAGGAATTGTAGTTGTTGCTATTACTACAACCACCACTTTTATAAAAATAGGTAAAGAGCATGACAGGCACTAAGGGGAATCTTTTGATATTTGTATCAAAAGATTTACAATGGGGACTCCAGGCCTGTAAAATAAATTTGATGGCTTGTTTAGAATATGTATGAGGGAACATGTGGGACCAACAGCTCATGTTTTAATCATTTCCTTAGGAAGAGATTCACTGAAGTCAACACAACAAGCCTTTCTCCTATGATTCAGGGAAAGTAAGATTCTATCTCCCTTTTTTCAGATTTGTCTAATATTCTGGCTTCATAGGTAATAGCTGATCAATACCCTCTTTTCAGTATAAATTTCTGATTAATTCATTGCTGACTTGGTAGTGGTATTAACTGTCAGGGAAGATTAATAATTCTTAAAGGGAAATGTTTCTTAGTGATTTTTAGATCAGCCTGTCTCTCACGATGGTGATATCCTGCTTTGCAACTGCATCCAGAGAAATGATTATGAATCTGTAATTTTTAAGAAAAATCCACCAGAAAAGCATCTTTGGAGATGCTTCTTTTGGCCTTTAGGGCAGGCTGATAAATAAGCTCTACTGGGTAGTTAGTTGATTTACTTTAATTGTGGTTTTATGGTAAATCGAGAATGTTTTTTTCTTGATCTAGGCTCTGGTTATGTGGATTATTAGTTGTTCACTGTTAGCATTGTTTGGTTTTATTATTTTATTTTATTCATATCCCACGTTTATTAATTTTGTAGCAATAAGGAGAATATTTGAAGCTCAGGCTTGAAATATGGGGTTGAACCCCATATTAATTTTGTAAATAGCTTAAAGTGGGAAACATATCTAATACTTCTTCCTCCTCTGTTTTCCCCACAACAACAACTCTGTGAACTTCAAGCAAAGCACTGCAGTCATTAAATGAGTCCCATGGTTGTTAAGTGAATCTAGCTTCTCGCATTTATGTTGCTTGTTGGAAGGCAGGTGGGAATGTTGCAAATGGTGATCAGGTGACCCTGAGATACTGCAACCATCATAAATACATTAAATAATAAGTAATAATAATAATAAAGTTGGAAGAGACCTTGGAGGTCATCGTCCAACCCCCTGCTCAGCCAGGTAACCCTATACCATTTCGGACAGATTTTCTTCTTAAAAACTTCCAGTGTTGGAGCATTCACCACTTCTAGAGGCAGGTTGTTCCACTGACTAATTGTTCTAACTGTCAGGAAGTTTCTCCTTAGTTCTAGGTTGCTTCTCTCCTTGATTAGTTTCCATCCCTTGCTTCTTGTCCTGCCTTCAGGCGCCTTGGAAAATAGCTTCACTCCCTCTTCTCTGTGGCAGCCCCTGAGATATTGGAACACTGCTATCATGTCCCCCCTCGTCCTTCTCTTCGTTAAACTAGACATACCCAATTCCAGCAACCTTTCCTTATATGTTTTAACCTCCAGTCCCCTGATCATCTTTGTTGCTCTTCTCTGTACTCTTTCTAGAGTTTCAACATCTTTTTTACATCGTGGTGACCAAAACTGGATGCAGTATTCCAAGTGGGGCCGTACGAAGGCATTGTAGAGTGGTATTAATACTTCGTGTGATCTTGATTCTATCCCTCCCTATTCTTCTGGGTAAAAAGTAATCTGCAGTAGAAATGGATGCAGCGGATGTTGAATGGTGAACACTGACAGCTTCTGCTCAAAGGTAAACCCCGGAGTGAAAGGGGCATCCAACAGGTTTCTTAACCTTGGATATTTGTTCTCAAGGTTTTAAACCTTTGCATTCCCAAGCTGATTTGCCACAGCAGTTAGAAAGGTCACTGTTGTCACTGGAGTAAAAAAAAAAAAAAGAACATTGATGAAATTCCCCATATATTTTTTTCTTCAGGCAGTGATGCCAGTAGACTCCAGCACCTTGTCTGACCTATTCAATTTGCCATTTTCTTCTCTTCCGAATGTCCTCTTTTGCATTTCAAGCAAATGTTTTGCTCATTGTGTCAATCTCTTTCATGATTAGAAAGTGAAAGTAGGTTTGAGCAATGAAGGGGAGAAATGGGAAGGGTTCTTTGGCTCTCTTAAATGCATCGAGAGGTGGGCTGCAACATTAGAGGACTATCTGAGACTGGAGTCCCCCTTGCTAATGACTCCATGCTGGTGTCAGGCTTTTTCAGAGCTAAAACTGAAAGTGATTTTTTTTTCTATGCACAATTCTCACAAAGTTCTTTTTAGCAAGATTTATTGTGATGAAAGGGACAAAGTAACAAGAATTCCAGCAATCGAATAATTGACTATTTAGAGCCAGTGTATTCCTATCTACATTAGAATGAAAACTTATTTTCTTTCTATCAGTCTTTCGGCAACCTGGCAAGCACGCTGGTCTTTTCATTGAAAACAGAGAAGCTTGCTAATGTCCAGTTACAAAATCCTCTTTTGAAGCTTGATTGGTCTGGAAACCAATTGTTATACTTGGCCCTTTGCCAAGTTGCAAAGAGTGGCAGTTCTGTGAGTTGCAATGGAAAGGCTATCCACTTAGTGTGCCAGGATCAGGAAATTGGGTGTGAGGCTGATGTTCATGTATGTTAAGTCCAGGTCCCATTGCCTTTTTGTAAGTTTAACTTTCCTGTCCAAGTTTAATATGTGTAATGATATGTGGGAAGGACCTTGGGAGACAGAGGGAAAAGCCACAGGCAGGGAAACAGTTGGATAAGAGGCAGCTGAGTCCACAGAAAGAATGGGATGTGGCAAATGTCTCAGAAGGGACCCTCCCTAGTTTATTGGACTGTAAAGGTTGTCAGAGGAATAATTTGGGGTTCCAACTCGATTGGAATTGGGATTGTGCAAGAATAAATAAAAATGAGCTCCAGACAGCTGTGAGGAAAGAACGAGGGGGGACATGGTAGCAGTGTTCCAATATATCAGGGGTTACCACAAAGAAGAGAAGCTATTCTCCAAAGCATCTGAGGGCAGGACAAGAAGCAACAGATGGAAACTAATCAAGGAGAGAAGCAACCTAGAACTAAGGAGGAACTTCCTGACAGTTAGAACAATTAACCAATGGAACAACCTGTCTCCAGAAGCTGTGAATGCTGCAACACTGGAAGTCTTTAAGAAGAGATTGGACGGCCATTTGTCTGAAATGGTATAGGGTTTCCTGCCTGAGCAGGGGGTTGGACTAGATGACCTCCAAGGTCCCTTCCAACTTTTTTATTATTATTATTATTATTATTATTATTATTATTATTATTATTATTATTATTATTATTATTATTGTTGTTGTTGTTGTTATTGTTGTTATTGTTGTTATTGTTGTTATTGTTGTTATTATTATTATTATTATTATTGTTGTTGTTATTATTATTATTATTATTATTATTAATACAATATTTATTTCTAAAAGCAAGGAGTTTGCCTTTAGGGGAAGCTGCAGAAAAATGGGGCATAGCAACACAGTTAAATAGAGAGCTTGTTCTGGGTGTGGAAGTGTCTATGTGCTGAAACCAGGGTGATAGTTGAGGGGCATGTGTGTATGTGTGTGTGTGAGTGTGTGTGTGTAGGTAGGTAGATCACCTATGATGTTTATTCTTGTGAACATGCAGTTCTGCTGAGAGACCTAATTTACTTAACTCTATTTGTGTTTACAGAACCTATCCTTTGATATGTGGATTAGGTCTGGGTAACTTACTTGGGGGTTTGAGGAAGTTTGAGTAAAAGTGTCCCCCCCCTCCCGGTTTGCTATTTTTCTTGATTAACTTAGTTTCAGCCTGACTGTCAATTATCTAGTGGAGACATTGATTCTCAGTCCTTTGTGGATTCTGTTAATGTGTTAAGAGAAGATGGAAAGAGTATAAAGAACAAAATACATTTTGATATAAAACTTCTCACAAGCTGATGGAGGAAACATGTCTTTTCAGACTTGTAAGATTGTGTTACTGTAACCTTACAACAAGAAAATAGTTCATCTGGACATGCTGCTTCTCTGGACATCCTCACAAAGTTGACAATATCTGAATAGGTCTTACTGCTGAGTTGTGACAGAATGAGAGCTCTTTCTAGGAAAGTTGTGTTAGCATTTGTGGGACAGCGTCTGGATCAGCTCCAATATGATCCAAATCATCAGTTCAGTCCAATTAGGTTACTTGAATTAATTTGGAAAATTGGATCAGTTTGATCTGATTGTCTGAATCTCAAAAGTCTTTCCGTATCAACAATTGGATCCCCAAGCTTTTGAACTGACCCCACTTACGCTTCCATATTGGGAAGGCTGATTTAATTTAGACAGTTTAAAATCAAAACTCTAAATCAATACTGCATGCATCCTTAATTGTGATCTTATGTAAGCAAAATCTGTGTTCCAGCATTGAATTGTGATGTCTTCAGAACAACTACAATGCTGAGGGTTCACTTTCCACTGCATTGCTTTGCTTCCTAATTTTCCTTCTATAAACAACAACAACAACAAAATCATAGAATGGAGTTTTCCCTCAACCTACACCTTTTACTCCCTGAAAACATGTCCATGGGATTATGGAAACCACTGGACCATTAGAGTAATATGCTCTAAATGGAGTTGACTTTGAGGACCATGCAGAAGCTATAGTTGGTCCATCAGAATGCAGTGATAGCATGCAACATTACACATGTTCAGTGCTGGGATTCAAATATGTGAACAACCGGTTCTCTGTGTGGATGCTGCTTCCAGCAGTCCATTCTGGGCCTGGGCAACAAAAAATTAGCTACCGGTTCTGCCAAACTGGTGCAAACTGGCTGAATCCAACCACTGCATATGTTAAAATAATAGAAAATACTTGTAGCTTGGGTTTTAGATTTTGGCAGCGCTTTGCTCTCCAAGCTTGTTTCAATTTAGTTTCTGAACGTTTCGCTACCAGACTAGGTAACATCATCAGTAGGATTTTCTTGTCCTGTTTTCCTTAGCTTATAAATAAATGTCTTGTGTGCCAGTGTGGTCAGTTGGTCGTGTGACTGGTTGTTTGTTTGGAGCAATTAATAAGCATATTGATCTAGATCCAGTATATGAATATGTAAGAAACCAGACCATTTGAACTGCCAATCAACATAGAGAACCAATCATCTGCTCAGAATTTAAATATAGCTCCAAAATTACAGATATTATCCCACTGTTTTGTGAGTACATTGGTTACTAGTAGGTTACCAGTAGTAGGTTTCTGGGTGCAACTTGACGTAATGGCTATCATTTTTAAAATGGTCTGGCTAACTGAGGGACTGTGTGTCTTTAGTTGCCCCTGCCCATCCAAATCAGTATGTTAGGGTGAATGAACTCTAGGTCCCACCAATTTAGTAATGTTTAGCAATCTATCAGAACTCAGAAAGTATGCCTACTCTGTTGTAATTCTTGCTCTCCAGAATGATTTTACCCCAGAGATTTGGGAAGCTTCCACCCTTATGCCGTTCAGGAAAATATTGTTCTCTTGGATTTGGGGTACAGGGTAAATGGAAACCCCTTTTGTCCTTTTGCTTGGTTTGATCTGTTTTGAGTATTTTGCTCTTCTGGGTCAATTCTTTCTTTTCTGCTTTTATCTACTGTGTATTTTGGATCCTAATTGGAAGCTGACCAGGGTTGTTTGGGAGATAGGAAGTAAAGTGAAGAGTAAAGTAAAAAAATAAAGAGTAAGCAGTAAATAGTAAAAAGTAAAGTAAAAAGTGAAGTGTAAAGTAAAAAAAAGATAATGTTGGTGATTTTCTCTAAATCCCCATTAAACCAGCCTCTTAATGGGGACAGTGCATTATCTTTCCAATGTAAGAAACTTCTAAGAGTATTAAAATGAAATCCAATGATACAATATTTAAAATATCAATGGAAATACCTTGTAAAAACGGTCCACCCTATTTCTGTGCCAAATAAATAAATGGTAGACCATTATGGGAGAGAACTAATTGCCTCACTTAAATTAAATCTCCAGCATTAGGTTTGTATTTATTTTAGAAACAATTATCATAACAAAAGCCCTCATCAGCCTATCTCGTCCACCACTTATGCATTCATGTATGAAGGCTTATATGCCACTCTAACCAGAAACTAATTCTGAGTAGTTTACACGATTCTTTACAACTGGAATTAAAATATGCATGAATAAAAAATTAAAAGGACTAACAACAGCAATAAAATCATGATCATAGTCTACGTGGGGTCATGTTAATCACAAAAGTCAACAATCAATTGGCGTATTTACCAAGAAACAATTCAATATTCACTTATTCCCAAAGATGTTTCAAAAGAGACAGATATTGATTGTCTTCTAAAACAGGAGCAAGAATAGGACCATCCTTCTCTCTGGGGAATACAGGTAGTCCTTGACTTACGACCACAGCTGAGCCCAAATTTCTGTTGCTAAGTGATCATTTGCTAAGTGAGCTTTGCTCCATTTTACGACCTTTCTTGCCATAGTCGTTAAGTGAATTGCTGCCGTTGTTAAGCTAGTAATCTGGTTGTTAAGTGACTCTGGCTTCCCCATTGACTTTGCTTGTCAGAAGTTTGCAAAAGGGCATCTCACGACCCCTGGACACTGCAACCGTCATAAATATGAGCTAGATGCCAAGCATCTGAATTTTGAGCACATGACCATGAGGATGCTGCATCCCATCGTAAGTGTGAAAACCAATCATAAGTCACTTTTTCCAGTGCCATTGTAACTTTGAATGGACTACTTGTATTGCTTCAGAGGAGGAAGGTCTCCTTGGAAAAGGTTCAACTCAGAGTATTTTATGGCAACATTTCATAAATGTTGGGACCTGCAGCAAGCTTTCTTTTACTTAGTTCAGTATTCAGCGCTGACGTTCAGCGCTGATGAAGTTACCTCGTTTGCGTAATGAAACGTCTGCAAGAAAACAACCAAGCTCAGAGAGCACCAAAGACCCCTCATTAGTGAGTTCGTTTGTGTTCTAGATATAATTGCCATTATCAAAAGACAATGCAATAACCATTTCATCAGAAGCCACGGGAACCTGTCCTCTTAAAAAAGGTTAATAGTGCAGTTATCCCCAAAACCATAGGAAATCAATTGTCAGGGCATCCCACCTTATGACTGGTCCTCCAGATGCTGGTACTTTAATTCCCTCTCTTTTAATTTATGAAACACTCTTGATGTTTTCCTGAGATTTCCCCCATGGGGTTAGCACCATGCCACAGATTGCAATGACATTTATCTCAAGTTGTCATTTCAATAAACACTCTGGAAACAATCTTTTTCCCTATGCAACCCCCCCCCCCCATTGCTGCTCTAATATATGCTTAGGCGGGGGCATCTCTTCGTCTTCAACACTGTCACGTAATAAAAATACAGCCATGAGCCAGAAATAATCAGTGAGTTTTCAGAGGTTTTTTTTAAATTAAGAAAAATGAATGCTCCCTCCCCAACTCACAAGAACAGCAGTGATTTATTCTGTCTCAAGATTTGCTGTAGTTGTTATGAATCCCTCTTGCTTGCTGTAGGTGAAGGAATGGCACCCAACAAAACCCAAAAGAGACACGGATTGATTGGAATTCTTTTCTTTTTTTAGGGACTCAGGTGCCAATGTTTTGCAAGTGTTTGATAAAAGGAAAGCATAATCTAAAACAAGGATGTCCAACCTTGGTAACTTTAAGACTTGTGGACTTCGACTCCAGAATTCCCCAGCCAGCATGACTGGTTGGGGAATTCTGGGAATTGAAGTCCACACATCTTAATGTGACTGAGATTGGCTGGAGAATTCTGGGAGTTGAAGTCCACAAGTCTTAAGGTTGCCAAGGTTGGACACCTCTATTCCAAAGGATTCCCAACCAATTTATTTTAGCCAATACCAGCTGCTTGTCACTAACTGTTTGGATTGTTCAGTGGAACACATCCAAATGTTGCTTTCTGTCTTTCTAAAAAGAGGGAGGATCCATTGGGATTATTTGTTTATCGTCACTCCTAATTTTCAAGGTATATTTATTTTGAGAGTGGACATAACTGATTGAGTACATAGAGGTCCAGGATGAATATAGGAGAGGGTTGTACGTGTATTTTCCTTCTGTGTCCAAACATACTTGACCAATAAATAATTCTATTCTATTCTATTCTATTCCGTTCCGTTCCGTTCCATTCCATTCCATTCCATTCCATTCCATTCCATTCTATTCTATTCTATTCTATTCTATTCTATTCTATTTTTCTGTTCCGTTCTATTCCATTCTATTCTTATCCCTTACCTCTTTCGGCCTCTGAAGCATTCAGATAAATATTCACTTGAATGCAATGATTATGTTAAAGCAAAAATCAGTCCCAAGATCAACAGATGATCTTCCCTTAAGTAGATTCTTCGGAGCATCTTTGTGTTTTGGTTCCAAAATCAATGGATTGATTGATTCCAACTGAATCAATTCTTCTCTTTCCGTTTTGGGAAATTCAATGAACAGTAAGCTCTGGTGATGAACAGGAGCTCTTTTATTACCAATGTTAATGAGATACCTATGCTAATATGCCAATCATTAAAACTGTATCACACAGGGCTGAGAATAGCATCACAACTGAACTTATTAAGAATCACCTTTTGCAGGAATGTGTTGGGGTGTGCTGGCAAAAAAAAAAGCTGCCAAAAAAGCCAACACAGTACTAGGCTACATTAACAGAGGGATAGAATCAAGATCACGTGAAGTATTAATACCACTCTACAATGCCTTGGTAAGGCCACACTTGGAATACTGCATCCAGTTTTGGTCGCCGCGATGTAAAAATGATGTTGAGACTCTAGAAAGAGTACAGAGAAGAGCAACAAGATGATCAGGGGACTGGAGGGTAAAACATATAAGGAATGGTTGCTGGAATTGGGTATGTTTAGGTTAACGAAAAGAAGGACGAGGGGTGACATGATAGCAGTGTTCCGATATCTCAGGGGCTGCCCCAAAGAAGAGGGAGTCAAGCTATTCTCCAAAGCACCTGAAGGCAGGACAAGAAACAATGGATGGAAACTAATCAAAGAGAGAAGTAACCTAGAACTAAGGAGAAATTTCCTGACAGTGAGAACAATTAATCAGTGGAACGACTTGCCTCCAGATGTTGTGGGTGCTCCAACACCAGAGGTTTTTAAGAAGACATTTGTCTGAAATGGTATAGAGATTCCTCCTTGAGCAGGGGATTGGACTAGAAGACCTCCAAGGTCCCTTCTAACTTTGTTATTCTGTTATTCTGACAACCAGAGGCCCTCCTTTCCTTCCCCCATGCCCCATGCCCCATGCCTAAAAGCAGCACTTGATCTCTTCCTCTGATCTCCATCTACATATGTGTCATTTCCAAGGATCCAATTTCTTGGATTTATTTAACAGCAGTAGCCAACTTCTAGTTATGGATCCAAATCCTTTGCAACTAGGTTCAATTCTATATCAGATTCTAGCAGTTTGCATCAGACCAAGTCTATCAGTTATTCGCAAGGCAGTAATTTGTATCAGATGATACCTACCTTGAGCAACCTTTCTAGGATAATCCTGAGGATAATAATAATAATAATAATAATAATAATAATAATAATAATAATAATAATAATAGTAAAGTTGGAAGGGACCTTGAAGGTCATCTAGTCCAACCCCCTGCTCAGGCAGGAAACCCTATACCATTTCGGACAAATGGCTGTCCAGTCTCTTCTTAAAAACTTCCAGTGTTGGAGCATCAGGGCTTTTTTTCTCGGAGAAAAGGTGGCGGAACTCAAACCTGGCCACGCCCTCATCAAACCCTAGGACCGCCCCTTTAGAGAACAGGAATGCAAGTAAAATTTGGGAGGGGCTATTTCCGGTGCGGCCGGCCCGGAAAAAGGTGCCGGAACGCGGTTCCGCCGCGTTCCGGCAGAAAAAAAGCCCTGTGGAGCATTCACCGCTTCTGGAGGCAGGTTGTTCCACTGGTTAATTGTTCTAACTGTCAGGAAGTTTCTCCTTAGTTCTACGTTGCTTCTCTCCTTGATTAGTTTCCACCTGTTGCTTCTTGTCCTGCCTTCAGGCGCTTTGGAAAACAGCTTGACTCCCTCTTCTTTATGGCAGCCCCTGAGATATTGGAACACTGCTATCATGTCCCCCCTCGTCCTTCTCTTCATTAAAGATGCTTTGCACCTATCAAATCTAGGCTTTTATCTTTCAGGAGACAAGATCATTTTCCTGGTGCACCACCAGACCTTCACACCACTGTGTGCCATGGAGCTAAAATTGACACAGCTGTTCCATATTGGCAACTTCTCAGCCCCCCAGTTGTGACGCTAAGATGGATGCAGATGGTCTCTAACTGGCCCAATGCTCTGTAGAGTTTCCGGTTATTTCATCTGCTCTGTTTGCTTCAGAGAAATCCCCCTTTGCCTTGTGAAGCTACAGAATTAATCCAGGGTAGCCTAATTCAGCCTGGGATTTGGGATTTAGCTAAATGTGATGTTCATGCCTTAATAATGGATTGTATCAGGGGAAAATCACACGGAAAAGGACCAATATACCATAGTAGACAAATGGTGGATAGAAATGCTCAGTATGGATTTTGTTTTATTTTTAATGAGAAACTGATGCAGTCTCTTAGTCTTCTGTTTTGAAAAAGCTAAGCCACCTGGCAGTAATACATCTATGAAAGGTTTCTTGGTGAGATATGAAAATATTTTTGCTATTTCCTTTTTACAAGATTGTTCCAGCTTTATAATTAATCGAGGTTAGTCATTGAGGGATTAAAGGACTCAAGATCACCCCTGCTCTAAAAATACTGTGAATATTACTTAAATCAACTTAGATCATGACTTACAAACTTTCTGAGACCATGGAACCTTACCAACTGTTCAAAGTTACAACGTACCTCCCCAAGAGCTACTTATGAGCCTATTTTGCAGTCACAATGGCCTAACCCTAACGGTCACATGATTGCATTTTGGGTGCTTAGCAACCGGCCTGCATTTATAGAATGCCCTGCAATCACACAGCTACAATTCTTGGCATTTTTTTCCCCCTGGAAACCAGCCTTTACCTCTGGTTTCTGGCAGAGTATATGCATTGACTAAAATGGGTCCATTTAACAACTGGTTAACAAGTGGCATTCGCTTAATGACTCCAGTGTTCATTTAATAACCATGTCTTTCATTTAATGACCAGTGCAAAAAAAAAAAAGCTTGTAAAATTGGGAGCATTCACATGGTGACCCGCTTAATGACCTCTGGGGTCAATTACGGTTGTAAGTCTAGGACTACTGTATTGGTTAAAAAAACAAAATGAAACACAAATCTAGAACTGATCCAGAAGAGTGGAGCATTTGAATGTCAGCTGACAAACCCCAACCTTCACTCATTTCTTAGCAACTAAAGGAGAAAAAAAAACCTCTCTGCAAGGGACTACTTATTTATTTTATTTGTTTGTTAAATTTATTTGCTGCCTATCTCACTGTGGGCTCTGCTTACAATAATAAAAAAGGAAGAGATTGAAAGGAATATAAACAGAAGAGAAGCAAAATAATAGAGCCATAAAATAAGCAATGATAAAGCAAAACACAACGAGAATACATCAATACAATAAGCAAAAGGACGGATGGGTGGAAAGCAGAAAACAAGGTGTGGGGGGAGGTGGAGTCTGACATCAATCCAGTAGCCCCCTCCAGTGATGTAGTTGCCTATTGGGATCCCAGGCCAAATCAGAACTGAGGTCAGAACTGAAGAAGCTTCTTGGATGAGAAGTGAAACGGCTTCATGAAAAAAAACAAAGAAAGTCCAGTTTTCTCTTGAAAAATACCACACCAGGAATACTGCAACCAATTTTGGTCACCATACTACAAAAAAGATGTTGAGACTTTGGAAAAAGGTCAGAGAAGAGCAAATAAGATGATCAAAGGCCTGGAGACTAAAATATATGAAGAATGGCTGCAGGACTTGGGTTTGGCTAGTCTAAAGAAAAGAAGAAATAGGAGAGACATGATAGTAGTATTCCAGTATCTGAGGGGCTGACACAAAGAAGACGGGGGCAAATTATTCTCCAAAGCACCAGAGGGCAAGACAAGAAACAATGGTTGGAAACTAATCAAGGAGATAAACAGCCTGGAATTAAGGAGAAACTTCCTAACAGTGAGAACAATCAACCAGTGGAATGACTTGCCTTCAGAAGTTGGGAGTGCTCCATTACTGGAAGCTTTTAAGAAGAGACTAGACAGACACTTGTCTGAAATGGTATAGGTCAGTGATGGCGAACCTTTTAGAGACCGAGTGCCCAAATTGCAACCCCAAACCCACTTATTTATCATTGGGTGCCAGGTGGGCATGGCCCACTGGGTGGGCGTGGCTGTGGTGGCAGACTGGGTAGGTATGGCCAAGGTGGGCATGGTCACCTTGATGTTGCTTGTGGAGAGGGATGCCTGTGGGGGATGGGCAATGTTGGGGGAGATGCAGGGAATCTCTGGCAGGTGGGGCGGTGGGCAGGAGGCTCATCCTGCAGGGTGAGGCGAGGCAGGGCAAGGGTGCCATTGTCGTAGGGCAAGGCGAGGCAGGGGCCGGGGCGGCTACTGCCTGACACCATCAGCCCCCGTACACAGAGGCCAGTGAGCACATGAGGGCAACCGTGTCCGTCAGCAGCTACAGCCTGCCAGCCCCTCAACCAGCACACTCTGGGGCTCCACAGCCCGCCACTAGCAGTTCAGAGAAGCCGCCTCTGAGCTGGCCGGCTGGCCGACAGCTGAGGAGGCAATGCAGTGGGTCGTGCCCGGGAAAAGGAGAGCATGTGAGGCCAGGAGGGATGGCCATGTGGGACCTCAGCAAGTTAGCGGGTGGTTAGTTGAAGAGGGACAGTTGCTATCTCTGGGGCATGGCACGCATGCCCACAGAGAGGGCTCTGAGTGCCACCTCTGACACACATACCATAGGTTTGCCACCACTGCTATAGGTCCTCCTACTTGAGTAGGGTGCTGGACTAGAAGACCTCCAAGGTCCCTTCCAGCTCTATTCTATTCTAACTGTAAAAAATACCTTTGGGACATGCATGCAGTGTTAAAAAAAACAACCATGCTTTGATCCTGTCTACATATGTTCATTTCATCCCCATTCTAAATATTCATCTGAACACATGAGCCCTTGAAATGACAGAAAGCACAGATTAACAGGATGGAGGCCATGACCTCATGTTCTCTGGAGCCCTGTTTTTCTGACTGTTGTCCTGATTTTTGATGTCCCACCATGGATGAAACGGTGGTTTGAAATGGGCATGACATCATTGGAGAGAGAATCCCAGCTCTGCCAAAGAAAAGGAAACCTCAAAATATAATAATAATAATAATAATAATAATAATAATAATAATAATAATAATAATAATAATAATAATAATAATAATAATAATAATAATAATAATAATAATAATAATAATAATAATAATAATAATAATAATAATAATAATAATAATAATAATAATAA
>NW_015387836.1:103575-137759 GCF_001527695.2 Protobothrops mucrosquamatus | reverse complement strand
CCAAACAATGTCGGCTGGCGACCCCCAGGGGAAGGGCCTTCTCTGTGGGTGCCCCCACCCTCTGGAACGAACTACCCCCCGAGATCCGGATGATTCCGGATCTCCTTACTTTCCGCCGCGCCCTCAAGACATGGCTTTTCCAGCAAGCGGGCCTGACCTAGGGTGGATTTTAGTTAGGGATGATTTTAATATAATTTTATACAAGCTATATTGAGGTTTCAGAAGATGGCCTTGCTAAGACAGTGTTTGAGTTCCCACCACCCACACACTTCTTTTGTCGCCTCGTTTAGCCTGTTGTAAGAATCCAGTCTTACACAAAAAGTGTAATTCCTTCTGGGTCTTCAAGTGACAATTTAGGAAGCCCCCGTAGTAGCATCTCAAGGTGTCTGTTGAAGCCATCATTCTTCCTCCGGACACTTCCTCTTTGTAAATTAATCTGGATCAGTGTCATGGATTGAATTTGGATGGTTCGGGGACAAGCAGGATGATAAGTAGGAAGATACTTTATCTCACAGGGTTTTATTTATTTCTTCTACACTGGTAGTGCTTTAGCCTTATTTACACAGAGTTTATTTATAAATCCTACAGACTGTTTCTCCTGCCCTTGTGGATCCTTCTGTGGCACGTCTGTTTTTCTTTTTGCCTAGAAGATGCCTTCAGCTACCTCTGCTTGGTTTCTTCTCTGTCCCATTAGGTTAAGCTACTTCTCCTGGCTGCTCCAATTCTCCTTTTCCAAGATTCCTGCTTTTTCCTTCTTTCTTCCAATAACAATAGCATTTAGGCTTATATACAACCCCATAGCACTTTACAACACTCCCTGGGTGGTTTACAATGCCAGCATTATTTGCATATTGCTCCCAACAATCTGGCTCCTCATTTTACCAACCTTGAAGGCTGAGTCAACGTTGAGCCCCATTAGGATGTGGGTGGAGTTTACCTTTAATAGAGCAGGGCTTTTCAACTTTTTCACCCATTGTACCACTTTTAGGATATGGCAATATCCGAGTACCACCAGTCGCCTAGCAAGGTGTCAAAAACTTGATGACCCCCCCAAAAAAGGAAAAAAGTGATAAAGTACAGGTAGTCCTCGACTTACAACAGTTCGCTTAGTGACTGTTTGAAGCTACAATGGCACTGAAAAAAGTGCCCCGAGCAAGACACCTGCCTGCCCACCCAGTGGCGCTCTTCCTCCTGTCTGAGGTTTCCATTGTTGTGAGCATTTCTGTTGAGGATTGACAGCGAGGGTGGGGGGTGAGGGGTGTTTGGTTTTTATTCCTCCCCCTCTGCTGGGTGGTTGCAGCAGGTTTTGGTCACTTCACATGACCCTGGGACACTGTGACCGTCATAAATATGAATCAGTTGCCAAGCATCTGAATGTATGTAAATCACAAGACCCTGGAGATGCTGCAACGTTCCAGCTGATCGGCGCTTCTCCTGGGCTCAGCAGAAGCACCAGGATCAGCACCAAGCTCCAGCTGGAGCCTGGCGCTGATGCTGGCGCTTCCACTGAGCCCTGACAGCCCTGCAGCTACAGCCATCTCTCACTCAGGCTTGTGCGGTGCTGCCACCGGTTCAGCTCATTCCCCTCCCCCACTACCACTTTTCTAGGATGTTCGCGTACCACCTGCCAGGTGCCGATGTACCACAGGTGGTACCCGTACCACTGGTTGAAAAGCCTTGGTCTACATACTGTGTGGTTTTGTGCGTGTGTGTGTGTCTGTGTCTGTGTGTGTGCACAGAGATATATTTGCTGATGCTTTATTTAAACATATTTGTGTCTATATGTATGCAGGTAGTCCTTGACTTACGACCACAATTGAGCCCAACATTTCTGTTGCTAAGCGAGACATTTGCTAATTGAGTTTTGCCCCATTTTATGACCTTTATTGCCACAGTTGTTAAGTGAATCGTGTCAACTACAACGAACCTGGCTGCAGCCATTTTACTCATTCTAGATTACCATTGGAATGGGAGGGGGTGTGGAGGATTTCTACTAGTTTAAACATTTTATTGTCCCATGGGAACCAAGGTCATTTCTGTCTGTGTGAGCATTTGGGGTGTGAGCATTTGGTTAGAAAGCCCGCCAAATTGTTCTATCAGGGAACGCAGTTGATTGCATAGCATTGGGGTAGGAAGTTCAGCTTTGTAATACTGTCTCTCTTTGAAGGGGATTTCAGACTTGGTTTCACTTTTGACCATGCTGATACTATGTAATCAATAAACATGTTCTTTGAGGAAATCTCAAGCCTCAGAGTTCTGATTTGCTGTATTTGGTCGGAACATTGACAAATCGCTGGACTAGTTAAGTTAGTAACACTGTTACTAACTTAACTAGTTACTAAATCTGGCTTCTTCATTGACTTTGCTTGTCAGAAGGACCCTAAAAGGTGATCACATGACCCCAAGACACTGTAACCATCATATATATGAGTCAATTACCAAACGTCTGAATTTTGATCATGTGATTATGAGGGATGCTGCAATGGACCTAAATGCAAAAAATGGTCTCACGTCACTTTTTTCAGTGCCATTGTAACTTTTGAACTTTAAAACAACTTTTGTAAGTCAAGAACTACCTGTAATGTGTTTTATTAGCATTGTATATCAGTGATTGCATGATCTCTGCAGATGGCAATAGCAATAGCACTTAGAATTATATACCGCTTCATAGAGCTTTTACAGCCCTCTCTGCTTTACAGAGTCAGCGTATTGCCCCCCAACAATCTGGGTCCTCATTTTACTGACCTTGGAAGGATGGAAGGCTGAGTCAACCTTCAGCCAGTGATGATCAACAGCTGGCAGCCAGCAGCGACTGAGTCTGTAATGCTGCATTCTAACCACTGTGCCACCACGGCTCCCAGATGTCAGACACTAAATACATAAATAATAACCAGAAGGGGGAAAGGGCTACATCTCTGACAGATACACCTTCAAATCAACATACACAGGGAAACGAAGAGTTTGCATTTTTCCAAATTCATCTACGTGGGCTTCTTTCCACATTCAGGTTTTAAATGTTTGCATTGTTGGCAGCTGTTGGTGTCTGTTGTCTATTTTATTTTTTTTACCATTAGTTTGCTTTCCAAATTTTTATTGCACATTGCTTGAGAAATCTTTTTTAAATGTGGTAATCTCAGCAATATGCCAATAGATTAAATCAGTTCCTGGAAAATAAATGGCATGCGGGGTACCCCAGCCTATAGCACATTCCTATATTTGGCATGATGGTACCTATTGTTGAGCTTTGATGCAAGTAAATATCAGCTGGAGGAAGCCCATGATTGTTGCAATATAAAACACTCTGAAATCTCATTTTGGCTCACAAACCCCGGTGAGAAAGAGTGTTTAATAGCATTGTATGTCATAGCGTCATAGGCGCCGAAGCCTCTCAAGGATGGTTAAAATTGCAATTGGAAATGTGAGCCAATTTTTTCACTTAGGCTGGAGCACTTTGCTTGTAATTTGATAAAGAGAAAACAGCTTGCCTAATGTCGTAACAGATATAGGGCACGGAGAAAGTGTAATTCCAGCTATTCTTTAAACATTATGGTTGATCTCACAGTCAGCCAACTCCATCGTTCTCCTCTTTTCCCAACAACAACAACCCTGTGAGGGGATTGGACTGAGAAAGAATGACTGGTCCAAAGTCAGCCAGCTGGCTTTCATTCCTAAGTGGGACTAGAGCTCATAGTCTCCTGGTTTCTAGGAAAGGGATGGAATAGCAGTAGCATTTAGACTTATATACTACTTCACAGTGTTTTTACAGCACTCTCTGAGCAGTTTACAATGTCAGCATATTACCCCCAACAATCTGGGTCCTCATTTTACTGACCTCAGAGGGTTGAGTCAACCTTGAGATGGTCAGGATTGAACTCCTGGATAGGCAGAGTTAGCCTGCAATACTGCATTCTCACCACTGTGCTACTACAGCTCATGGGGTAGGATAGGATAGGATAGGGCTCATGGCTGTGGTGGCGAACCTATGGCACGCATGCCACAGGTGGCACGCAGAGCCCTCTCTGTGGGCACGCGCACCAGTCCTAGGCCTTCAGCTGGGTTTTATAAAACATTTTCGCTTTAGGCCTCCGCCGCCATGTGCAAAATTAAAAAAAAGGTCCAATCAATCAATTTCAATTTTTCATGGGGAAAAAAAAGATCTTGCAAAGTTGGAATTGATTGATTGAACTTTTTAGTCCCACCCAGTCTGCCGTTACCACCGAAGCCACGCCCACCCAATTGGCCACACCCACCCAATTGGCCACACCCACCCGGCACCCGGCAATACATAAGTGGATTTTGGGTTGCAGTTTGGGCACTCGATCTCTAAAAGGTCCGCCATCACTGGCTCATGGAATGGAACAGAACAGAACAGAATAGAATAGAATAGAATAGAATAGAATAGAATTTGAAGATATCTCAGAGGTACCCCTGGTTGGGGCCAGATAATTAAAGCAGAGTAGAATAGTATAGCTCCCTAGGGTACAAAGATACTTGTATAAAGATAGTTCTTGACTTACAACTATTCGTTTAGTGACTGTCTGAAGTTGAGTTCAAATCCCACCTTGGCCATAAAAAACAGCTGGGTGACTTTGGCCAGTCACTTTCTCTCAGTCTAATCCACCTTATGGGTTTGAGGAAGGTGTGTTGGATACATTTGCTACCTAGAATTATTTCTTAAAATAGTAAAGGTGGGATACAAATAATAAATACAAATCAATAATAGATAAAATACAAATGAAAATAAAGATAATAAGGGGAAAAGGGGGGGGGAAAGGTGTAGGATAAAATGGGAAAGAAAAAAAAGCATTGACTTGCAACTTTTTTCAGCTCAGTAAAATACAAAATAAGATTGCAGCCTCATCTTTTTACTTTTACATATTAGTAACGGCTAGCCATTTCTGTAATAGCAAAGTAGTCTAATCAGCAAATCCCAAAGTCATGAAGTGGTGTTTTTTTCCTTGTCTAAGGCACAGAACGTTTAACACTGTTATCAAATGGATCAAAACAAGCCAGGAAGCATGATGGAATTACTGCAGGAGGCAACTACAGGGCTGAATCCAACTGTTCAGTGAAGGAATCCATATTCAGTCTGTTGGATTGGTGTCTATTCTCTGCTTGAATTCATCCTAGGATGAAAACCAACCTCTTCTTTGGATAATTGGTTCCATTGTCAAACCACTCTTGCCAATGTTAATAACATGCCCTCAGAATCTGCCTTCTTGTAGCTGACATCCAGGATGACATTTAGCTGGCTGGGGAATTCTGGGAGTTGAAGTCCAGCCCTCTTAAAATTGCCAAGGTTGAGAAACACTGCTCTATAGCAGTGAAACCAAAGGAAATTCCAAAAGGAAACTGGACTTTCATGGTTTTTCCCCCCCTGAAAACATTTCACTTTTCATCCAAGAAGCTTCTTCAGTTCTTTTGGATGAGAAGTGAGATGTTTTCAAGGAAATAAACCAAGAAAGTCCAGTTGCCTTTTAGAAAAGCATCTTTGGAACTACCATGACCTGGATGATTGAGAATCTCTTTAGACATCAAGCCAAAGGAAGATTTGAACCCAGTTTTCTTTAAACTAGTTCTATGGCTTTCACCAACACATTCTGCAGTCCTGTGTAGAGAGTCATGAAAATGACCTGGGAGAAGGCATCCAGAAGTGGTCAGGACAACAATGGGTGCAGAACACACATCCATTAAGCCTGGGGAGATACAGGTGAGGAAGCATTAGACTCAGATTGGCTCGCCTCTGATTCTCTCAATTGAGTTACTACAGTCAATCTCAATAGATCATAGTTTTAATAATCCTGGGGAATCAGATTAACAAAAGGAATAGAACTTAGATTTATATACTGGTCCATAGTTCTTTACAGCCCTCTCTAAGTGGTTTTGTCATGGTTCCGACTAATGAAACACTTCAAAGAACTTCCAGGCATGTTTATTCTAAAGCCTTTATTAACAGTGTTATAAATTGACGGCACATCATGGAGGTATGCCAGAATCTGAATTCCTCTTGCTTGCATCTAACTTTTCTTGCTAAACCCCTCCCAGTCATAAGTCACATCTTCCAATTAGCCCAGAGGGCAAAGATTCACTTCCGTTCTTTTTCCAGGGCTTTCCTTATTATTCTCCTCCCTTTTCTCTGTCATCTGAATTAACTCTAAAAATACCAGACAGTTCTGCATATTTTGTCAAAGCAAGAATATTCAATATTAGCACTGTTGACAGGTTTACAGTATCAGCATATTGCCCCCGACAATCTGGATCCTCATTTTACTGACCTTGGAAGGATGGAAGGCTGAGTCAACTTTGAACTGACCAGGATCAAACTTCTGGCAGTCAACAGAATTAGTCTGCAATACTGCATTCTAACCACTGCACCATCATGGCTCTATCTACTTTGTAGAGTTGGCAAATTTCATCTTCTTTTCAGTTGCACACCCAGAATGGAAAAGAGTTGTTGAGTCCAATGTCCTGTTCAGTGAATGAATCCAAATTCAAGCAATCTTGGTTGAGGGCTTTCTACTCCCTACTTGTACCACTTCAGGAAATCAGAATCAACACCTTCTTTGTACAATTGGTTTCATTGTTGAATTGCCCCTGCCAATTTTTCTGACATTCCCTCGGAATCTGCCTTCCTATAACTGATATCCATTATCTCTTCAGTTCTGTGGTCAAAGGAAGATTTGAACTCAGTTCTCTTCAGCCTTATTCCACTATTTTCACCACCACACTCTGCAATTCCTTTACCTTCTTTCTGATCAAAGGCCTGGAGACTAAAACATATGAAGAATGGCTGCAGGACTTGGATTTGGCTAGTCTAAAGAAAAGAAGAAACAAGGGCAACATGATAGCAGTGTTCCAGTATTTGAGGGGCTGCCACAAAGAAGAGGGCATCAAATTATTCTCCAAAGCACCAGAGGGCAGGACAAGAAACAATGGTTGGAAACTGACCAAAGAGAGAAGCAACCTGGAATTAAGGAGAAAGTTCGTAACAGTGAGGACAATTGACCAGTAGAATAGCTTACCCCCAGAAATTGAGGTTTTTAAGAAGAGACTGGACAGTCACTTGTCTGAGATGGTATAGGACAGGTTCTCCTGTTTGAGCAGGACTAGAACACCTCCAAGGTCATATTCTATTCTATTCTATTCTATTCTATTCTATTCTATTCTATTCTATTCTATTCTATTCTATTCTATTGCAGGGGTTTTGTGTGATTTTCCAGGGAAACCTGCTGAAAATAAGATGTTAAGAATAACAGCCATATGTTTACTTACATTGCTTATTCTCTTTCTTTAAAAGCACTTTCTAAAGTTCAATTTCTTTTTTATTTAAAACACGCCCCCCCCTCTCTCTTTCCCTCTCTTTTTCTCACTCACTCACTCACTCACTCACTCACTCACTCACTCACTCACTCATTCTCAAAAGGAACAAAAGATGCTGGTGCTCATTAGAAGATAGGAATCTTAACACGCCCAAAGAGTACGCTAAAGCAAAGAAATAATTTGGGTTGTTGCAGTTTTTAAAATGGAGGAATGCCTCAGGGATTTCATTCAAAACAATCCTCTTCAATTTTATTAAAATCAATAGGAGATGTTATTACAGCATAAATTAAATGTGATGCTATTTGCTCCTGGGATTTTCAAAGCAATTGTATGAAAATTGCTGCAAGCTGTACTAGTCATCCAGATGTCGCAGTTAATGTTGTCTAAGTGTAGGCATGGATGCTTCGTTCCTCTAACAGCCCCCTCTCCCCCTTCATATAAAGCAAGAATGCGACGTGCACTTTTACATTCACCCAGGCACACACACACACACACACACACACACACACACAAATGCACTCCCCCTCCCACACTGGTATTACAATATAGCTTGCCTGAATTGCCGATGGTGCTTGTAAGGGTGTGCTTGTGTGTGTGTTTCTGGATTCTAGGATAAGTTAAAAGCAAACAGGTTGTCCTCAATTTATGGCCACAGCCAAGTCCAAAATTTATGTTGCTAAGTGAGACACTTGTTAAGTGGGTTTTGCCCTACTTTACAACCTTTCTTGGGTTAAATTAGTAACCCGGTTGTTAAGTGCATCTGGCTTCCCCATTGACTTTGCTTGTCAGAAGGTCACAAAAGGTGATCACATGACCCCGGGACACCACAATGGTCATAAATACAAACTTGTTGCCAAGCATCTGAATTTTGATCACCTCATCATAGGGATGCTATAAAAGTCGTAACTGTGAAAAACTGTCATACGTCACTTTTTTAAGTGCCATTGCAACTTTGAGCAGTCACTAAATCAGTAGTTCTCAATCTTCCTAATGCCGCGACCCCATGCACCCACGTGACCACACGTGACCCACATGCATGCACCCACATGACCACACATGACCCACATGCATGCACCCACGTGACCACATGTGACCCACACGCACAACCACATGTAACCACACGTGACCCACACGCACGACCACACGTGACCCAGGAGCATAGAGATGGCTCTCCTGCTCGAGCTAGAGCAACCCCCTCAGCCGGCCAAATCTCGCCACTGGGAAGGAGAGGAGAGAAAAGAATGGGAGAGGGGACAGGAGAGGGGGAGAAAGGGGGGTAGAATTTAGAAAAGAAAAGGAAAGAAAAAGAAACTTTTGTGCGGAGCTGGCAATCGTGGAGCAAGACGCCCGTTCGGTGCAGTGGCAGGCAGACCCAGGCGCTCCTGGGCGGCCATGGCAAGCGGCAGCGACGACACAGGGCGACCACCGGCTGGGCCACCAGCTGGCCCAGCCCAAGAGAGGTAAGCACCGCCGGGCCCCACGCGTGCCAGCAACCCTCCCTGCGCCCGCCGCTGCTCCGCTAGCCTTACCTTGGCCACCACACGTTCGGTGCAGTGGCAGGCAGACCCAGGTGCTCCTGGGCGGCCATGGCACGTGGCAGCGAGGGCGCAGGGCGACCACCGGCTGGGCCACCAGCTGGCCCAGCTCAAGGGAGGTAAGGCACCCGCTGGGCCCCACGCATGCCAGCAACCCTCCCTACGCCCGCCGGCCTCCCACCTCCCACCCCTGGCCCTCTTTTACTTACATTTAGGAGTTGCTCAGCAGGGAGGGGTGGAAACGTCCAGAAAGCTTGCCTTAGCTGCAGACAACTTGCAGCACCGTTTGCAGACTGGGACTTTTGGCGGGCTCAGCAGGGCAGAGACAGCCTGGACAATTCCTATTGGCTTTTGAAAGCCAATAGAATTAGACTCTTTTAAAGAGAGTCTCTTCTATTGGTTTTCAAAAGCCAATAGATTCTATTGGCTTTCGAATGCCAATAGAATAGAGTCTCTTGAATAGAGTCTATTCTATTGGCTTTCAAAAGCCAATAGAATAAGAGGGAGTAGCACCGCTAAGGAAAAGGGGGACAAAATGGCGGGGAAAAAATGGCGGACTGCGTTGTTTGGCGACCACCGTGAAATGGTCGTTCGACCCTAAATGGGGTCGCGACCCATAGGTTGAGAACAGCTGCACTAAATGAACTGTTGTAAGTCAAGCACTACTTGTAGTTTCCTGGGGTTTCTTATTCAATTAACAACCAATTCATTTGTGCATGTTTTAAGAGAATTCTCCCTAGGCAGGGGAGCTGGACTGATTGATTGGGTCCACACAACCCCTAAACCAGAAGAATATATAATCACTATGTTTGCATAACATGTCAAGTGCAAAGAAATCACCAATATTAAGGTTCAATGTGATAGCCTCTTTGACTCACCACACTAAAGCAGTGCTGGCATTCACTACACCAATCACCAATAACCACTGAAATTCATTTTGATCTAACCTGTGAACTTTGGAACTAGTTATTTTGAAGTAAGCTGAGGAAAAATGGGGAAATAGTCCAACATTAACCAATCAAGAAAAGTTTTCTCCTGGGAGCACATTTACAGCTGCAGACGAGAATCTCACATAGAGAGTTAATAGATCAATACATATTGATCTGTCTTGAAAACCTCCAAGAATTCTTCATTTTTCAGCAGACATTCCTACTCCATATCTCCCGTCAAGAGATATTCTTTAATTTTCAGCCCTTCAGCTCTGAAAAAGGAAGGAAATTATTCTCTTCATTTGCCTGCAAAGGGAAGAAACACAGATAATCATATCAGCCAAACCATTTTTTCTCTTCCACCAAACAACAATTGATCAGTGGAATGACTTGCCTCCAGAAGTTGTGGGTGCTTCAACACTGGAGGTTTTTTTTAAAGAAGAGACTGGACAACCATTTGTCTGAAATGGTATAGGGCAGGGGTTCCCAACTGGGGGTGCGAGATGATATTCCAGGGGGGTGCGAAAACTTGGGCTTTCAAAATTGTAGTGTTGTTGTTGTTAGTTGCGAAGTCGTGTCCAACCCATCGCGTCCCCATGGACATCGTTCCTCCAGGCCTTCCTGTCCTCTACCATCTTCTGGAGTCCATTTAAGCTCACGTCTACTGCTTCAGTGACTCCATCCAGCCACCTCATTCTCTGTTGTCCTCTTCTTCTATTGCCCTCAATCTTTCTCAGCATTAGGCTCTTCTCCAGTGAGTCCTTCCTTCTCATTAAATGGCCAAAGTACTTGAGTTTCAACTTCAGGATCTGGCCTTCTAAAGAGCAGTTGGGGTTGATCTCCTCTAGGACTGACCGGTTTAATCACCTTGCAGTCCAGGGGACTCACAAATTATAGTGTATATGCGTAATTTGTTGCCGTTATTTCAAACTTTTGTAAGGGATGCAAGAATATATCAGAAGTGTTCTAGGGGTGCGGGGTATAGAAAAGGTTGGGAGCCGCCGGTATAGGGTTTCCTGCCTGAGCAGGGGGTTGGACTAGAAGACCTCCAAGATCCTTTACAACTCTGTTATTCTGTTAAAAAAATCTCTTTCAAACTGGGAGCATTTTTTTTTAAAAAAAATTGCTCTGATGGATTGTAGAAGGTGGACAGGCACGTCAACTGTCTGATGAGCTAGATTGAAAAGCAGAGAGTGATTGAAAGCTTGCCAGGAGAGACTGATGGGGGGGAGAGAGAGAGAGAGAGAGAGAGAGAGAGAGAGAGAGAGAGAGAGAGAGAGAGAGAGAGAGAGAGAGAGAGAGAGAGAGAGAGAGAGAGAGAGAGTATGAAACCCCGCTGTGATCTGGAGATGAAAAAAACAGCAAGAGGTCCAGCATCTTGCTGGGTTGTTTTGTGCTTCCTGGTTTCCCTCCTACTTATAATAAAAAAACAGAAGTACGACTGAAAAGTTTGCAAGACAGAAGAGAAAGCTGGAACACAGAAACCCTTTGGGAGGTGGCTGTGGGAAATGGCTGTTTCAGATGATTGATCCTTTAATGCGATGTTTCTCAAACTTGGCAGCTTTAGATCTATAGACTTCAACTCCCAGAATTCCCTAGCCAGCATGCTCACGGCTGGGGCAGTTCTGGGAATTGAAGTCCATACGTCTTGAAGTCGCCAAATTTGAGAAATACTGCCTTAAGGCATGCTTGGAAAGGGAAGGAAATCCTAGAGAGAAGAGTGGCAGGTTCCAAAATTAAACCTTGTAAGTTGAGCTCTATGCATGGCCAAATCATTGATTATATGTTCAGAGACAAGTTTTAATTAAGATGAGCAGGCAAGCATTATAATAATGATGAATGAGGCATACGAAGAGAAAGAAGCTTTTATTTTTGTCCTGAGCTGGATATTCGTTTGGCAAGGGAATACGGCTTAGCTTGGGAGAGATTTGATGGGTTGGGATCTTTCCCTGCAGGTTTTCTAATGCTCAGCTTTCATGCACATATAATGATACTTTAAGGACAGCTTATCAAAAAGATGGCCTATAATCCTTCTTGTCTTTTATACTTTATTTTTTGGGGTTATAGCAATGCAAAGCAAATGATTAGAGGAATCATCTGCAAGCTAACCCTCTCTCCCCCCCCACCCTGTCTTTCAGTGGGACAGGCTGCTTTTTAAAATCAGCATGTTAACCCTCCTGTTGGCATATGCAGCAAAAGAAACTCCTGGGACATAATTTTATCATGAGTGTTACTGATAATTCCATGCAGGCACAGAAGAAGCAAAGCCAGTTCTGAAGTTTTCACGCACGAAGCGGCATAGATTAAAATCCCCTTTTCTCCCCTGGGCCACCCACTGTCTATTGTCCACCAATCAGCTACAGTCAATTTGTTTTGGGAAACGGTCTGAGTGCCTTGGAATTTCCCATCATATGACCTCGGGCACCAGGACGTTGCCAGGCAACAGTCGGCTCTCTTGCATTCCACAATTCCAGGCCTCCTTTACATGCCCACCCTCCTCCCTGTTTCTGTTGTCTGGTTGTGAGTGAAGTTGTCAGACTGGCCCCAACTTGCTCCCTAGGAAAGAACGACCCTTGACTCCATAGGTGTGAGAGAAAAGGTACTTCTATTAGAGATGTTGAGTGCAGTGTGAACGAGGCAAGCTCTGAAGAAAAAACATGCAAAAATTGTATATATTGAAAGCAATCCCCAATGTTTAAAACCCTTCCCCCTGGTCCCTTTCTGATGTTTTGGGAATGTGGTGCCTCTGGCACCTTGGCAATTTTCTTTCCTAGGGCCAGTGTCCTTGAAGAGGAAGAAGATGACTCAGTTTAGCACAGGGCTCTTCAAACTTGGCAACTTTAAGACTTGTGGACTTCAACTCCCAAAATTCCTCAGCCAGCCCTGGCTGGCTGAGGAATTCTGGGAGTTGAAGTCCACAAGTCTTAAAGTTGCCAAGTTTGAAGACCCCTGGTTTAGAACCTCTGATTCCTGTCAGAGTGTCAAGGTTCCGACTAGCAAACCCAACCAAGCAAACACCTCTGAGACTTTTCAGGCTCTTAATGCAAAACTTTATTGAGTATACCATATCAGCACATATGAAAGTAAAACCGGCTCTGACCAGACCTCACCCAGGTCACCATAGTAAAAGCATTGACTTCTCATTCTGGGTCAAATCGTGTTGCCCTATCAAGCTGAAAGATATTATTGTGAGAAAGTATTTCTAGATCCAGCCAGACACCTGGCAATTGTCCTTGATTCCCATGGTCTGCTTCCTTGATCTTTGAAGTCTGCATTCCTAACCTCTTCCCTCCTTCTAGACATGTTGGCAAGTTGAGACGCAATATCCATTTCACCAGCAAGGGTGGGCTTCAAGTCTTGACATAGTGTCCATT
Source organism: Protobothrops mucrosquamatus (assembly GCF_001527695.2). Taxonomy (NCBI): domain Eukaryota; kingdom Metazoa; phylum Chordata; class Lepidosauria; order Squamata; family Viperidae; genus Protobothrops; species Protobothrops mucrosquamatus. Next base: position 124,601 of record NW_015387836.1, on the reverse strand, counting down.
CTCCACAATTTTCCACAAGATTCCTTCACACCTCCAGCACTCTTCCTCTCCCAAGTGCCTCCTCTCCCCAGCCTATGGCAGTGGCTACCAAACTTCAAAGAAGACGAAGATAGGCAAGCTGACAGGCATGTGTAGTGAGTCAGCCATGATACAGTCATGAAGATCAGACATGTTTACTCCATAAATTCAAAAAAGGTTCGGTAACTGTAATTACACAATATATTTAACATGGGAGGGACTCACAAGGGAGGTCATGGATGGTGCAGTTGGCTGATGGAAGCTCTGGCCCTTTTAACTTTTGGCACATGGGTCAAATGCATGTTCCATCACTGGAGGCATGAAAGAAAAGTTTGGACAGTCATTTGTTCAAGGTGGTAAGAGAATTCCTACACTGGATAGGGGGTTGGGCTAGATGACCGCTATGGTACTTTCTAACCCTATGACTCTATGATCAGATTCTATGACATGGTTCTATGATCTTGCCTGTATGAAGACTTGCAGTGAAGGAGAAGACAACATATCACAAGGTTTATTAAAAACTCCTCCCAATATTTGACAAAATTCCTTACTTATGTTCTCAGTGGATCTACACCAGACAAAGTCAATGGGGGAAGCTAGATTCATTTAATGACCACACGATTCACTGAACTACAGTGATTCACCTAACAAACATGACAAAACGTTTTGTAAACTCGAGCATGACTCACTTAGCAACCATCTTGATTAGCAGATGGAAATTCTGGCTTCAATTGTGGTTGTAAGTTGAGGACCACCTGTACATTCAAATCCAAACCTCTGGCCAAGTTCCCAATGAATAATTCTGTCAGCTCAGTCTTGATGTTGCTTATAGTCGGTTTGTGAAATTTTGCTGTGGGCATTGACCCAATGGTCAATTGTTTTATTCTTTTTACCACCAAGGCAACATTTGCTGTTGTTGGTTACAGTTTTTGATAATAATAATAAAGTTGGAAGGGACCTTTGAAGTCATCAAGTCCAACCCCCTGCTCAGGCAGGAAACCCTACATCATTTCAGATAAATGGCTCTCCAGTCTCTTCTTAAAAACTTCCAGTGTTGGAGCACTCACTGCTTTTGGAGGCAGGTTGTTCCACTGGTTAATTGTTCTAACTGTCAGGAAGTTTCTCTTTAGTTCTAGGTTGGTTCTCTCCTTGATTAGTTTCCATCCATTGCTTCTTGTCCTGCCTTCAGGTGCTTTGGAGAATAGCTTGACTCCCTCTTCTTTGTGGCAGCGCCTGAGATATTGGAACACTGCTGTTTGTTGACTATTATGATTTAAATTTATTGGCTGCCCAACTCTAGTGGATTCTTTTATCCCACCTTCTGGGGCCATACATAGGGAATTTTAGAGAAGCTGTGTCAGAGCCTGCACAGTCTCATTGCACGAGGTAACCCAGAAATAAACACAGTAAACAGTTGTCTATATTAAATGGTGGCTTATCTTACAATATCTACAATATCATCAGGGCTTTTTTTGTCATAGAATGCCCAGAACAGAGTTCCGGCACCTTTTTTGGATGGAACCTTGTAGGGTAGGCAAGGCGGGTTGTATGACATGTGTGAGTTCTGGCACCTTTTTTTTTTTTTTTACAAAAAAAGTACTGAATATCATACACCAGGAACATATACATATATGTGCTAATACAGCAGGATCCAACACACCACAATTACAGCAGGAAACAGAAGAGAGAGAACACAGCAGCAGAGCCTTCCCTTTTATACAAAGGCTCTTAAAGGGACACAGACCCAGCTGGCTCTTAAAGGGTCATAAACCTGCTGAGTCATTCCCGAACATTACATCATACATCTTACATTACATGAGCTGGTTAGCTTTTAAATCATTACCTTGACAAGCTGCATTTAATTTAGTTCAGCAGAGTTACAAAGCATAATTTGTTTTAGGTTCAAAACAGAACAAGGGCCCATTTGTGCAACCCCTCGCCCCCCCCAAAAAACTAGCAATTTAAATAGTTTGGCAATATCTGGACCTCTGAGAATATGCTCTGGGTATTCTCACAAAATAGCTGCCATCAGAGAGATTTCCTATTTACAAAACACTTCCTTAATGCAAATTTCAAAGCAGTTGGAGTCTCCCGACTGCAGACAGAGATGTCAATAAATATAACATATACATCGCTCTTTTTTTGCCTTCCGTAATTTTTAAAAGTGGGAAAATATCCTGAGAGAAAAGAGGTTAAGGAAACACTAGTGTAGAAGAAACTGCTTAAGATGAGGTGTACTTGAATATTCAGAAGTCCCTGTTTTGTTAATATCATCTGAATTGGTCACCAGTAGACAAATATTGAATGATATCCAGCACCAGATTGTAGCTGATGGCCCTAAATGTTGGAATCTTGGAGTATAAATGTTGGGTCTAATAACTTTATGAAGTCATAATGGATCTTATGAACTCAGTTAATTTCTTTCCATTTTTACTTTCAGCACCATCTGCTGTGCATGTATGAACTTCCCTAAGTTCACTTTCAGAATGATACATGATCTGAACTAGAAGAACAGAATGGAACAGAACAGAACAGCACAGAATAGAACTGGAAGGGACCTTGGAGGTCTTCTAGTCCAACCCCCTGCTCAAGCATTTCAGACAAGTGGCTGTCCAGTCTCTTCTTAAAAACCATCTGTGATGAAGCACCCACAATTTTTGGAGTCAAGCTGTTCCACTGGTTATCTGTTCTCATTGTTAGGAAGTTTCTCCTTAATTCCAGGTTGTTTCTCTCCTTGATTAGTTTCCATCCATTGTTTCTTGTCCTGGCCTCTTTGAAAAATAAATTGACCTCCTCTTCTTTGTGGCAGCCCCTCAAATACTGGAACACTATTATGATGTCATATCAATCCTCATCCTTCTTTTCTCTACACTAGTCAAACCCAAACCCATATATTTTAGTCTCCAGGCCTTTGATCATCTTAGTTGCTCTTCTTTGCACTTCTCTGCACTAGAAGTCCACAATCCTTTTATAATCAAAGTGTTTTGAATTTGGCCAAGCAGTGTTCCAGTTAAACATACATATTAGGGAAAACTCTGTTTACATGCAATATATAAGCAAAATAAAAGAAAATGTGGTGCCATAACCAGAGATGTGTGAATTGGAAGATATATGAACCATGATATTGCCACATAATGTTCCATTATGGAATAGTGTGAGAACCATTAAGATGATATACTGCAACACTGAATTAACTGGTGATTCATCCATTTAATGAAGTCTTTAAAAACACTCTAAAAATCCAGTTTAATGTTATGTGTATTATTCTGCTGTTTATATATTTACATTCTTGTCTGTGCAAGTATTGCTTTTCATTACACTGTACATTTTACGGTAACTTGGTTTAATAGAACATTAGTCGTAGCATTCTTTTAAGAAACAAATTTCCACATAATATGCTTTCCAGCACATTCTGTAGTTAAGCACAGTCTTGAACCTGGGTCAAAATCCACCATCTCGACCATTAGCTTAAACTGGTTCTCATATGTGGCTTTTGAAAGGTCCTGGTTTTATCTCTTTAAGCAGAGGTTGAACTTCTTGAAAGATTTTCTGCACTGGAAGAGATTATTGCAGAAGGAAAAGCCAAATACTCGCTCGTCTTCTCACATGGCCCCAAGTATTGTGTTCATTTTTACTAAACGAAACATAGATAGTCCTATGTTTCCTATGAGCCCAAAATTTATGTTGCTAAGTGAGACATTTGTTAAGTGACTTTTGCCCCATTTTATGACCTTTCTTGCCACAGTTGTTAAGTGAATCACTTCAACTGTTAAGTTAGTAGAACAGCTGCTAACTGAATATGGCTTCCCCATTGACTTTGATTGACAGAAGGTCCAAAAGAGGATCACATGATTCTAGGACACTGCAAAGGTCATAAATATGAATTGGTTGCCAAGTGTCTGAATTTTTTATCACATGATCATGGGGATGCTATAATGGTTACAAGTGTGAAAAATGTTCATAAGTCACTTTTTTCAGTGATGTTGTAACTTTGAACAGTCACTAAATGAACTGTTGTAAGTTGAGGATTACCTGTACAAGAAAGAGAATTTCAATGATCCGTTCTCCTCCTTGGGAGAAAAAAAAAGAGCATTTTCTTTGCTCTCCAAAAACGCAGATTATTTTGTCCTGGCTCATGACACATGTGTTATACCATGGCTTTTCCCCATCCCATTCATTTAGAATAGAATAGAGCTGGAAGGGACCTTGGAGGTCTTCTAGTCCAGCCTCCCCCCCCTGCTTAAGCAAGAGAGCATACACCATTTCAGACAAGTGACTGTCTAGCCTCTTCTTAAAGATCTCCAGTGATAAAGTGCACACGATTTCTGCAGGCAAGCTGTTCCACTGATCAATTGTCTCACTGTCAGGAAGCTTCTCCTTAATTCTAAGTTGCTTCTCTCTTTGTTCAGTTTCCAACCATTGTTTCTTGTCCTGCCCTCTGGTGCTTTAGTGAATAACATGACTCCCTCTTCTTTGTGGAAGCCCCTCAAGTACTGAAATACTCCTATCATGTCTCCCCTATTTCTTCTTTTCTTTAGACTAGTCAAACCCAAGTCCTGCAGCTTTTCTTTGTATGTTTTAGTCTCTAGGCCTTTGAACATCTTAGTTGCTCTTCTCTGAATTTTTTCCAAACTCTCAACATCTTTTTTGTGATATGGTGACCAAAATTGGCTGCGGTATTCCAGGCGTGGTCTTACTAGGGTTTTATAAAGTGGTACTAATCCTTCGTGTGATCTTGATTCTATGCATCTGTTTATACAACTCAGGATTATATTAGCTTTTTTGGTTGCTGCTGCACACTGCTGGCTCATGGTCAAATGATCGTCCACTAGGACTCCAAGGTCCCTCTCACAGTTACTGTTTTTAAGCCAGGTCTCGCCCAGTTTGTACTTGTGTCTTTGATTTTTCCTGCCTAAATGTAAAACTTTGCTTTTCTACACATTGAAACTCATTTTGTTGGACAGGGCCTATTGTTCAAGTTTGTCAAGACCTTTTTGGATCCTGAGTTTGTCTTCTGGGGTGTTGGCTACTCCTGTCAGTTTGGTGTCATCTGCAAATTTGATGAGTTCCCCTTCAATTCCCTCATCTAAGTCATTTATGAAGATATTGAAGAGTACTGGGCCTAAGACAGAACCTTGTGGTACCCCACTGCTTACTTCTCTCCATGTGGATGTGGTGCCATTGAGTAGTCCTCAATGGCACCACATCTGGTGTTGATGTTGTCTATTCCACTTTTTTCTAGCTTACCGAAGAGTAGGTTGTGGTCTACCTTGTCAAATGCCTTACTGAAATCTAAGTATACTAAGTCCACAGTATTTCGCTGGTCTATTAGTTTAGTCACTTTATCAAAGAATGAAATAAGATTGGTTTGGCATGATCTGTTTTTGACAAACCCATGCTGGCTACTAGTTATAACTTTGTTTGCTTCTAGTTATTCACAGATCTGTTTTTTTATTATCTTTTCCAAGATCTTCCTATCGTCTTCCCAGAAGTGGCATCTAAAGCTGAAATGCCATCTTTGTCATCTTGCAGTGCAGGCCATCTCATTATTATGCAGCTTTCACAATGCATAAATTTGGCAGTTTCAAGAGGCGACTGCATTGTTTTTAAGGTAAATCAAGATCTATGCTGTGAAAGGCCTCACAAGCATTTTACAAACCCATCCAGCCTTTCTGCTCCCATAGGGGAAAAAATCTGCAAGTATAATGCTGCACATATAAGTAACACAAGTAGCTTGCAGTTTTTAGCAACTTATTAATGCCTTACTGAAATCTATTCGTAGTTTCCAGATTCTGTGAACAGCAGGCACAATATAGAGGGGGCTTGTTACGGTCTTCTTCTGTTATTGATTTTTGAACCCTTGTCTAACCTAAAACACTGAGATTTCTTGATGGTCTTCCATCCAAGTGTTAAGCAAGACCAATCTAATTTCCATTCAACAGTAGCCAAAACAAACTAGTTCAGGCATGTCAAACTCGTGATCTATCGCAACTTTTTCCCCATTGCCAGCAATGGGGTGGGCACGGTTTCTGAGTGACACATCTGGTCCACGGGCCGGCAGTTTGACATGCCTGAGCTAGTTGGATAAAATTAAATACTAAATAAAGCTTGTCTTCAATGTGTGACTGAAGTTGGGACAGGATTTCCATTCACAAGTTGTTATGGTCATAAGTGAAGTTACAACCATGAGACAAGACCCCATGTTACAACATTTTTTGGCAGCTGTTAAGCAAACCACTGCAAATCTGTGGCCATTTAGTGAATGCTGTAAGTGCAAACCCCTCTTCTAATGGGCATTTTTGCTGGAGGCTGGCAAAAAAACATCACAAATTGTGGTCATGTGTCCACAGGACACTGCAACTAGTCATAAAGGCAAGCCATTTGCCAAACATCTGAATGCAGTCATGTGGCGGGGTGGGTGGGGATGATATAATATTTTATAAGAGTAAGAAATATTGGCCATGAAGGCCATGAAGCATTCATTTTTGGACCTGTTGTAATTTCAAATAGTTGTTAAGTAACCAGCTATAAGTCAAGAACTGCTTGTATACATCTGAGCTGAATCCAATAGCAATAAGAAAATGGTTTGTAGTTATTTTTTACCCTTTTCAAATGTAGCTTATAATCTTAGTATGTTCTGGTAGTCAGAATAACAGAGTTAGAAGGGACCTTGGAGGTCTTCTAGTCCAACCCCCTGCACAGGCAGAAGACTCCATACCATTTCAGGCAAGTGGTTGTCCAATCTCTTCTTAAAAACTTCCGGTGTTGGAGCACCCACAACTTCTGGAGGCAAGTCCTTCCACTGATTAATGAACTAACTAAGAGCCATGGTGGCACAGTGATTAGAATGCAGTACTGCAGATTAGCTCACTGCTCACTCCAGGAGTTCGATTCTGAGTGGCTCAAGGTTGACTCAGCCTTCCATCCTTCCAAGGTCAGTAAAATGAGGACCCAGATTGTTGGGGAGGATAATATGCTGACTCTGTAAACCACTTAGAGAGGGCTGTAAAGCACTGTGAAGCAGTATACTGTATAAGTCTAAGTGCTATTGCTAATGCTAAATGTCAGGAAATTTCTCCTTAGTTCTAGATCAGGGGTGTCAAACTCGCAACATCACGTGACGTGTCATGACGTATCGTGACTTTTTTTGCCAATGCCGGCAATGGAGTGGGCTATGATGCATCCAGCCCACGGGCCGGCAGTTTGACACCCCTGTTCTAGATTGATTCTTGCCTTGATTATTTTCCATCCATTGCTTCTTGTCCTGCCTTCTGGTGCTTTGGAGAATAGCTTGTCCCCCTCTTCTTTGTTGCAGCCTCTTAGATATTGGAACATTGTCATCCCCAGTCCTTCTTCTCATTAAACTAGACATACCTAATTCCTGCAACCATTCTTAATATGTTTTAGCCTCTAGTCCCCTGATCATCTTTGTTGTTCTTCTCTAGTCTTCATTCCAGTCTAACTAGATTCAAGCCTGCTTAGTTTGGAATCTTTATTCAGCCTTGGAGTTCAGAGGGAGCTCAAGATTGGGTTTATTTGTTCAGTAAAATAGTGAACTTTCTATCTAGATCACTTCTCATTGCAAAGAATTCCAAGTTGGTTTAAAAACCCAATAAAACTTATCAGTTTTTATTTTGTGCTAAGTTGTAATATGATTTGCTTGGCCGTGACTTGGTGTAAAATAGCAGTCCAGCCATCATGTAATCTGTGGTTTATGTTTAACATTATACTTGAACCAAGGAACTATGGCTTATTGGAGAAACCAGGATTATAACAAGCCAAGGCTTAAAATGTGCAAAACCAGCCCCTGTGTCTTGGCCCGTTCTACCTTAGAAGATTGTTATGAAGCTAAAGTATAGAGGAGAAGATTCTTACAGGAAGATAGAGGAAGATAATAAATATAATCTCTGCTTTAGGATGTTTATTTTTTTTAATGTCAAAAGAGGGTTAACCTTTTTTCCCTGGCTGCCTGTTATGCTTTAGCTTGTATTTTTAAATCATTTTAATACTGTATGCTGCCTAGACCAGTGGTGGCGAACCTATGGCACGCGTGCCAGAGGCGGCACTCAGAGCCCTCTCTGTGGGCATGCGTGCCATGCCCCGGAGATGGCAACCGTCCCTCTTCAACCAGCTGCCCGCTAACTTGCCGAGGTCCCACATGGCCAGATGCATCCCAGCACCATGCGCTCGCTGGCCTCTGTGTGCAGGGGCCGATGGTGTCAGGCAGCAGCCGCTCTGGCCCCTGCCTCACCTTGCCCTGTGACAATGGCATCCCAGCAGGACTAGCCTCCTGACCACCGCCCCACCTGCCAGAGACCCCCTGGATCTCCCCCAACCCTGCCTGGCCCCTACAGGCATCCCTCCCCACGAGCACCATTGAGGTGATCACGCCCACCTTGGCCACACCCACCCAATCTGCCATGACTACCACAGCCACGCCCACGCAGTGGGCCACGCCCACCTGGCACCCGGCGATAAATAAGTGGGTTTTGGGTTGTAGTTTGGGCACTCGGTCTCTAAAAGGTTCGCCATCACTGGCCTAGACTCTCCAGGGAGTTGGGTAGCCTTAAAATTTTAATAAATAAACAAACAACACTTTTGCAAATTAATATCAGGCAAATAGCAAAGTTAATGAATTTACCTACAGGTGATATAACACACCGTTTCCTAAATCCTTTCTAATTCCTGCTATTCAATTGACAGTCAGAACTTTTTTCATTCCTTCCCTTTTTCTCTTATATGTACAGTGTAATAACAGCAGAGAAATAGACTCAAATATTTGCAAGTAAATTCATTCAAATTAGGAGGATTTGCTTTCATTTCCCCCCCACCCTTGAGGATATTTCAGATGTAATTATAAAACATGAACTTTCCCTGAGGTATTTAGAAGTTTGGAACACATCACTTTTAGTTTTTTTAGTTTCTTCTCCTGAAATCCTGTGATGAGCGTGTCAGGGGGAAAAACTTGTTTAAATGAAACAAGAGACAACACACAACAAAAGTCTCACTTTAGAATCCAGAGGTTTATTAGAATTGAAGACAGAAATTTAGTATTCACAATCAGAAACCCATTGCAATGAGGGCCAGCTTTGGACTAGCAGTCCTAGCAGTGACAGCTACAAGTGGCCCCAAGTTCCCTCCAGACTCAATCTTTTATACCTTAACTCTTCTTAAAACCACAAACAGAGGGCTGCTAACCTTGCAATATCAAGGAATCAGTTCCTTGTACTTTCTGCTGACCACAACTTTCCACACACCCATGTTCATCTGAAACTTGCACCCATCTGTTAGTATCAGTTCCTCATTTCCCATAGCTTCAACCCATATGTTCTAAATATACACATGAAACAAGCAACTTTGCAAAATCATATCGAGTAAAGTACAATTACAGTTTGGATTACAAATATTTCTTTTGTATTGTGAAATTGGCCATACCACAAACTTTGGTTCAGTACTTTTCCATGAGGCCTGATTTGAATTGCCTACCCCTGGCCTAGACCTTATCTTGCATACAGAAACTATAACATAGAATTTCTCCTTCCACAAGCGCTGAGGAGAAAGAAGTGAAACAGTCACTGGATGGAGACGGGCAGCAAATAACATTCATCATAAATAAAAATAACGAAATAAGAGGTGTGGCATTTAAATAAAAGTAGCCCAACTCTTATTTTTGTATTTCAATAACTAAGGATATCCTGTTTACGTATCTTTTTTAAAAATTTAACTTTAATTTTTTTAAAAGAGCTTTTTTCAAAAGAATGCCATCCGGTTTGTTTAGAAGTAATCTTTACACTCTGAAGATAACTAATATTAGTTACTTATTTCATGAAGATATCAGAATTCCTTGGTTTTCTCAAAATACTTCCATGCAGGATTGCAGAAGTTCCAGATTTCCTTCACTGGTTTCCAATGTAGGTCAAATTTAGCCTTCAGTTGAAATTGGTCTTTTATTGGTAGGCCATTTCCTACCAAGGCTTCCAATTTTGGGGTCTCCTATTTGGAGGACTTCAGTATTTTAGAGAGCCACTGATGATAGAGCTCATTCAATCATGGGAAGTGGTTGTATGTGTCTCCTTGATTTTGTTGCATTTCTTTCCACTCAACTCTTGAGCGTCCTAAATAAAATCACTAGACGTTTGACTGGACTTCAAATCACACTCCTAGTTAAGTCATCATGATGTTCCAAAAGGGGATGCTTTAATGAGTGGACTTCACCTCCCAGAATTGCTCAGGCAGCCATGCTGGTTGGGGAATTCTGGGAGTTGAAGTCCACTCATTAAAGTTGCCAAGCTTGGAGACCTGTGAACTAGCAGTAGGGAGACCCATGTTCCAGTCACAACACTTACTTTGTCATCCTGACGGAACCATCATATCCTGTGATTGCCTCTACTTCTTATACTAAATCAAACACTATCCAAATGTGGTTCAGCATAATTTGGTACATTGGAAGTGTGGGAAGAATCCAGAGAAAGAAATATTTTGGGAAATATTAAAAAGGCAGAATATATTTCCCCAAAGGATCATAAAGGCAGAATCCCCCCCCCTAAGTCTCTCTACTCCAAACAGAAACCAGCTCTGCAGAAATGCAGATGTGATAATCTTGTCAGAAAGATTGGAGCCAGGAAGCTTGGAACTGATGAGATTAGAAAGACAAAGATCCCTAGAATCAACAATCCCTCACACCAAAAATCTAACAGTCATCAGCCACAGCCCCAGGAGAAGCAAGATATGACCTTTGGGACATAATAGGATTAACCCACCACCATCAGAATACCAGAAAGGCACACTCAAGACTCAGGTCAAAGTTCATGCCACAGGAAGAACTCCAGATACAAAGCCTAAAGGAGGTATAAAAGCCCACCATTCCCTGCTACATGTGGTCAGTTTTCTCAGAGCCATCTTTCTGTCTGGCTCTCCTTTTCAATAAACTACAACCTTCTTTCTAAAGCAGTCTCCATTTTGATTATTCTCGGCTTGGACCGAACCCTGGTGAAGATTTTTCCTTCAACAGAAGCTTGCTAAAATGGACCAGCTAATGGAAGGGGTATCCATTTTTCCAGATGGTCTGTTAAATCAGAAGTTATGTCTTCTGCAGCTAATGTTATTATTATGTAAAAGGTGCAAGTTGATGTAAGTTATGTGATTTGTGTATCTGGTGTTGTGACATCATGATGCAAATAGCATCAATGATGTCAATGCAACAAGAATTTAACCCATTGCAACCACAGTCCATTGTACTGAGGTCCACTTGACCAATATTTCATTGTTCATTTTGTGCACTCAGCCAGAATGCTATGAAAAAAGAGCTAGTTTGGTCTAGTGCTTAAAGCACTAGGCTAGAAACCAGGAGATTGAGAGTTGTAGTCTTACTATAGGCATGAAAGCCAGCTGGCTGACTTTGGGCCAGTCATCTTCTCCTAGCCCAGGGAACCAGGAATTCTAGGAGTTGAAGTCCACGAGTCATAAAAGAGCCAAGGTTGCCTACCCCTGTCCTAGCCCAACTCACCTCAGAGGGTTGTTGTTGTGGGGCAAATAGGAGGAGGAAGCAGTATTAGGTATGTTTGCAATTTTGAATTATTTATAAAAAATAATAATGGGGTAAAAAAAAATCTAAACACACACACACACATACCAGGATGGAGCATTTTTTTCACTTTCTCTCATGAAAATGTATATTCCATCCTTCAGAGATGGAGACTTTCACAACAGGTTATGTGAACTCAGCCATCCAGACCTCTTTCCTTTTGTCAATTGATTCTCTGCTTCCTATCCTATAGAAATTTGTCCTTCACGGTTTGCAGCCAGAACCCTACACATTGAAAACATCTGCTCTATAACTGAGCTATATTCCTTGTACTTCTTTAAACCAAGGAATTCATTTCCTTAGAAGGGGAGAATCAGGCTCCCAAATATTTATTATACATGCTGCAGTATGGAACGAGCACCTTGATGATATATGTTTATCATGCAAATGAATTCCAAGAGTGTCTCCTGGTTGGCGTTCCATCTGTTGTCCTCACTAGGTCTCTCCAGAAGCTATCTGTTTAGCTATTTTGCTCACGTTCAGTTCAGAAAAGTCTACTAATGGTATACAGCAGAGCTGTTCTCTGGTAATTTTCTCATTGACAAAACAGCAGTTCTAATAAATGGAGACCAGGAAATGTCAGAGTAATACTTAGGAGCCGTAGAGTGTAGAAATAGGGGTGGGCAACCTATGAATCAGTATGGGGCCCAATAAGCTCTTTTACTCACAGCCCCTGAATGCCCTTCCCTGAATTATTTTCTTAAAATTAGCAGAACAATTTTGTTTAGGTTAAATAAAATAAGCAATTACTCCACTTTTTCAAGAGTGCCAACAAATAGAGCAGTAGAACAAGGAAAGGAAAATGAGAAATAATTTTAAGATCAGTGAAATCATAGGGGAAAAAAAAATAAAGATAAGATTAAGATAAGAACATACAGAACTAATAATAGCAATAGCACTTAGACTTATATACCACTTCATAATGCTTTACAGCCCTCTCTAAGCGGTTTACAGAGTAAACATATTGCCCCCAACAATCTGAGTCCTCATTTTACTGACCTCAGAAGGATGGAAGGCTGAATCAACCTTGAGCAGGTGAGACTAGAAATTCTGGCACCTGGCAGTCAGCAGAAGTAGCCTGCAGTACTGCATTCTAGCCACTGTGCCACCATGGTGCTAATGGAAGAAATCTGATAGAGATTAAAGGAAGATGAAAATTATTCTAAACCTCTTTACAAATAGTATAGTATAAAAAAAAAACTTTTGTAGCCATATACTATACATCTAGACCAGCTGGGAAAGAGGAAAGTGCCAGGTGCAGACATGATGCCCATTCAGTTTCTTAAAGAGGCAGGTGAAGTGCTAACAGCTCTATGACAGCAAATAAAGCAACAGCACTTAGAGTTTAGAGCACTTTCTAAGTAGTTTATAGAGTCAGCATCTTGCCCCCAACAATCTGGGTCCTCATTTACTGACTCTGAAAGATGGAAGGCTGAGTCAACCTTGAGCTGGTCAGGTTCGAATTCCTGGCAGTGAGCAGAGTCAGCCTGCAATACTGCATTCTAACCACTGTGCCACCAGGGCTCCTTATGGCACAATATGGAATAAGCAATTGGAAGAAATCTATACATTACAACAGATGAAATATTGAGAGAAATAAATTGATGGAATTTGAATCCAAGAAAAAAAAAATGCAAGGGAGAGAGGAGAATAAAAGCAATGAAGCAACCATACCAGGAAGGATTATCAGTTGTCATGGAGCAGGTCATATCAAAATTATAAAAGATCTAAAGATAAGAACTATTAGATGACAAGTCATGTCAAGGTCAACAAAAGGTTGAAGAGCTAGGGAGAAAGGAATGTTTGATGGATGCTGATAGCAAAGGGCTCCATTTGAGAAATTGCACCATCTATGCATATTACCACCAGCTTCAGCTACCCTTATCGAACCCAAGCTGGTGGGGTAGGTTGCAAGAAGGGTGACCTCCATGTATGTCTCAGCATGGAAGTTTAAAAGAGAAGATTGAAAGAAATGTTAACAGATATGGCATTGAGCCTGGAAAGTTACTGGTTTTAATAAATATATGTATTTTTTGTTTTATTATTGGTGTTCTAGTTGTTCATTGGGAAGTACTCAGAGTTTAATATAAGATGGGCCGCTGTATAAATGTTTTGAATAAATAAATAAATGTTATCGAACTCTATACAGTGTAGTCCTTAACTTACAATCATTCATTTACTGACTGAAGCTACAATGGCACTGAAAATGACTCATAACTGGGTTTTCCCATGATTGTTGCAGCATCCCCATGATCACATGATCAAAATCCAGGCACCTGGCAACAGGTATGTGTTTATGACAGTCACATTGTCCCAGGGTCATGTGATCACCATTTGTAACCTTCCCAGTCAGCTTCTGACAAGCAAAGTCAATGGGGGAAGCCAGATTCACCTAACAACCCCATGATTTACTTAACAATAGCAGTGATTCACTTAACAATTGTGGCAAAAAGGTTCTAAAATGGGGCAAAACTCACTTAGCAACTGTCTTGCTTAGCAATGGAAATTTTGGGCTGAATTGCGGTTGTAAGTCACGGGAATACCTGAAAGTGAGTTAGTGTTACTGTCCAGGGATGTTGGTTCTGAAAATTCAAGTAATGTTGCATGTAAAAGCTAGAACTACGATAGAGGTTCTATTAACTAATGAATATCCTTCTACGGATGAAGGGGATATAAGAGAATACGCAAATCATCAACCATGGCACTGATTCTTCAAGCAAGGAAAGTGTTGCTTAAGTTACTGGAATAGAACACAAAAGGAACAACCAGGTTTCATAAAAGGCAGAAGGGTGTGAGCTTGAGAAGTAACATATAATGAAAAATGGGAAGAGCAAGAGAATACATGAGGTATGTGCTTCAATAACTACAGCAAGGTCTGGTAGATCATTCCACAAAGTGAAAATAAAAAAAATATAAAACAATAAACAAGAACAACTGTTTATTCTTCTGAGGATCTTGGCAATAAACCAAGAAGAACCAGTGCTTTTTTAAAAAAAAAAAAAAAAAAAAAAAGGTGCCGGAACTCACACACGTCATACAACCCGCCTTGCCTACCCTACAAGGTTCCATCCAAAAAAGGTGCCGGAACTCCATTCTGGGTATTCTATGAGAAAAAAAGCCCTGGAAAGAACCATAGGAAAGGAGTATGGAGAAGTGATGTTTTTCACAATAGAAAAAGGGGTAAGACAAGCATGTTTATTTTTCTGGGAGATTTTTAATGTATCCTCGCTGAATATTATTTTTACAGTAACTTGGGTTATGTTGTTATGTTACAGCAGGGCTGAAAGGGATGGCACTGAAATCAAAATTGAAACATTAATGATTTGAAACATGCCGATGACATCATTTTATTAACTCAAAGCAAAGAAAGTTTATAATTGGAAAGTGAAAGTAAAAAATGAAAATTGAAAATTCAGGCTAAATACCACATTGGAAAAAGACAAAGATAATGTCAACCAGCATTCTCATTAAGTTGGTAGAAAAATGAGCATGGCAAATAGATTGATTTTTCTTGTGCTCAGCAACAGATAAAGATGGAACCTGTGCTGGAGAAGAGATGATTAACTCTAAGAAGGAAAATGAAAAACAAATTTAGAAAAGATCATGAAAGCTGAGGGTATTTTAATGACAACAACATTCAATATAGTTAAAGCATGTTAAAGCAATGTATTCCCAGTGCCAATGTACTGAGAACAATAGAAAGAAAAGGTAGATGAATGATGAATTTGGAGATGGGCCCTATCATAGATAATAAGAGGAGCTACTCCTGGATTAAATAAAGATTGCCTGCTCCCCTGAGTTGTTCTTCAAGAAGCAGAAGTTCACACACTGTTGTTACAAGCCAATAATGGACTAAAATCAATGCTGACAAACATAGTAGTAGATGGACAAGGTCATGGAGATTTATTTATTTATTAAATGTATATGCCACCCATCTCACTGGCTAAAGTGATTCTGGGAGGCTTACAATAAAAGCATTAAAATTAGCAGGAATTAGGAAAAAAAACCTAAAATAAATCAATAGCAAGAACAGTATAGTGGTGAGATCTTATTATCCACCAGATATTCCCAGCATACAGCACCCTCATTTGGGCCACAAGACAACCAGCAGAGTCAGGTTTTAATGCCCTTCTGAAAGGCTAAAAGGGTAGCAGTAGACTCACTTCCAGTGGTGAGATGTTCCAAAGACTGGTAGCCATGGCAGAAAAGGTTCTTCTCCTAGACCCCACCAGCTGAAACTCCTTGACAAATGGGATTTGCGGCATGCTCCTGCTGCAGGACCAAGTGGTGTGGGCCACTGGGAGGAGACAGTTCCTCAGATAACCTGGTCCTGTGTCATAAAGATTATTAAAATATTCTTGGGAGAACTACAAGTCAAAAATAATGAGCACTTGTCCATACAGAGTCCAGGAGTCAACCCAGGTCAGTTGTCTAAACTTCTCACATAGATTTGTTTTTCCTTAAGAAAAATTGAAGTTATCATCATCATCATCATCATCATCATCATCATGAAAGAGAGTTTAACAAAAGAATTGATATTTGTAACATTTGAGAGCAATTTCTTGTACTGAAAACCTCACCAAATTGACAGGATTTGAGGACTATAGCAAATGTTATCAGGTTGGGAATGATCTTTATTTATTGAGTGGCTCAAGTGCTGCAGTTTTGCAAGGCAGGATAATTTAGCACATTGGATGGGCCTAGCCTATTGTGTCTTATAAACAAACTATGGTTAAATAAATCAGGATTAGTATGAGATGTGAACACAGTTAGAAAAGCAACTCCAGATATTTATGAATCTTTTATCCTGCTGGAAGGAAAGCAGGGGAGTAGACTGGAGGCTAATACATTTCTTAGTTTGTGGATTTTCTTTTTCTTTATCTGCAGAAGACGTCAGGAGTAACAATTGGCCTAATAATACTAAGGAAGAGGAGAATTATTTTCTGTGTCTTTTAAGGAGGAATATAAGCCTGATGAATCTTCAAGAGTATGGCTGTACCAGGAATATAAGTTGAAACTGTGCATCTCATGAATAACTCATAACACATCAATAACTGTGCTATAAAATCTGTATACAAAAGGACCTCAGTCCTTTCGTTTCCACCAGATAACATTTCTCTTCCCTAATAATTCCATGCTAGATGAGAAATGATCCATTGATGCCTGGCTGAGCCTCCTTCCCATCACTCAAAACATATAGATTGATACAAATAAACCACTCACAATGAAGGGTGGCTGAGATCCTTTTCTCCACCAATTCAAGACCTACAAGATGAGGCTCCTACCTCTACAGTGTATTCTTATGTATAATAACAGAATAACAAAGTAGGAAGGGACCTTGGAGGTCTTCTAGTTCAACACCCTATACCAGTGGTGGTGAACCTATGGCACGGGTGCCAGAGGCGGCACTCAGAGCTGGCACTCTGTGGGCATGTGCACCGTCGCCCCAATCCTAGGCCTTCAGCTGGGTTTTATAAAACCTTTTCGCTTTAGGCCTCCGCCGCTGTGTGCAAAAAAAAAAAAGGTTCAATCAATCAGTCAATTTCAACTTCTCGCGGGGGAAAAAAAGATCTTGCGAAGTTGGAATTCATTGATTGAACTTTTTAGTTCCACCCAGTCTGCCATTACCACTGCAGCCACGCCTGCCCAATGGGCCACCTCCCCAATTGGCCACACTCAGCCAATGGGCAACACCCACCTGGCACCCAACGATGCATAAGTGGGTTTTGGGTTGCAGTTTGGGCACTCAGTCTCTAAAAAGGTTCGCCATCACTGCCCTATACCATTTCAGACAAATGGTTGTCCAATCTCTTCTTAACTCTGTCAATAACTTCATGGCAAAAGTATGGAGGTGGTTTGTAATAGTTTTATCTGGGATGTTTCTGACTTCCCAATTTAGCCTACAGCAACGAGGATCATCCAAGCACTCAGCAAACCTGATTCTGCTCAGTTTCCAAGCACAGACAAGTCAACTCGGTCACAAGGGAGCAGTTGATTGCATCAAAACTAAATGTTCAACTCTGCTAGCAATAGACTTCCCAAATCATTCATGAATTTTTGATGTGGCCATCTGGGGTGAATAAATTGCCTTTTCTTAGCTCAGAAAACTTTAATTTCTATTTTAGTTTCATCTCCAAGAAGTTCTTCTTCAGTGGGTGTTTTGAGCTTGTATTTCCAGATGTGTGTTATTTTATTCATTGGCACATTCTGTGTATCTTCACACATGCACACATGCACATTCACACAGACACACATAAGCATGCACACATACATCTGTTCAGGGTGGGAAATCTTGGCACTGATGCATGACATTCTGTTTATAAATATTTCAAGACTACCCAGGAGCTTTCTTTTTTATATATAAAAATTCAGTCATGGAGAATGGGGGAGGGGGAGGGTCCATTCCACTATGTGCATCTGATTTCTTTGGTATTTTGGAACTAGGTCAAATGGTGTTATGAACCACCCTCTATATGGAAGAGAAGAAGAAGAAGAAGAAGAAGAAGAAGAAGAAGAAGAAGAAGAAGAAGAAGAAGAAGAAGAAGAAGAAGAAGAAGAAGAAGAAGAAGAAGAAGAAGAAGAAGAAGAAGAAGAAGAAGAAGAAGAAGAAGAAGAAGAAGAAGAAGAAGAAGAAGAAGAAGAAGAAGAAGAAGAAGAAGAAGAAGAAGAAGAAGTTTTAATATTGAAAATTAGACTTGATAGCTAGAGTAAACTCTTTGCAATGTTACTATAGGAAGGTAAAAAGAATGATATGGTGTTGATGATTTTTGTGTGCTTCTTATCTACAGGTGGCTAACCCTGTCTAAACATAAACACCACGGCTGGTTGGTACTTGAACAGAAGTCCACTAGGAAACCTAGGACTATTCACTAGATTGGGAACTTAAAAAGAAACATCCCAGAATAAGGATTTCCAAATTCCATATTGTTACCATGAAAACAACATGCTTGTGGGTAGAGCTCAACTTGTGGGCCTCTTTAATCTACTCAATAACTGACGAGGCCTCCGTATTTATTTAAAAAACATTAAATTTTTTCAGAGAAATCCTTCTGCTTACTTTTCTGTCAGTTCTCATTCAATGTGATGAAAGATAATTTGTTTTGCAGTTATTTCAAAGAAGAAAATTTCAGTAGTGTTATTGCACTTATTTAGGGTTGAGATTGACAAGAGTGTGGGTGGAAAGGCCAGGGTGTCCAAGGTACCATAATTCCCATACTTGCAATAAAATCTTAAAAAACAACGTGAAAGGAAATTACTCCCACGATTTCTGTGATATTACTTTCATTATGAATGGAATTCCTGTCCTTGAGTAATTGTTGGAGAATATCTCTTTCTTCTGTAAAAAATTGGCAGAATTCCCTGTATATTCTTGAAGACATTTTGCTTCTCATCCAAGAAGCTTCTTCAGTTCAGTTCATCCCCTGTAGAGTTTCTATACCCAGACATTTGATGGAGAATATTTAAAAGAACCTAAATCTATTTTAGCAAAAGAGCAAAGGCATTAAAACAATGCATCCATGGCATGTATTAATAAATAGGACAGGAAATACATTATAATGCTTAAGTTTGTTTATTTAGTGTATGGCAATGGTGCATTAGCCAGGGGACTACAGTGTTAATACAGAGTGGTTGTTTGGCTACCTAAGACTGCTAGTTCATTCAATTCATGCTTGCACGCTATCCAGAAGTGCACCACAGGGGGTGAACTAGCTCTGCATGCAGAATGGCTAACGGTATTCTGCAGCATCATCAGCGGCTTTTTCTCTCCACTGATGTCACCTCGTATTTGGGCATTACATTCAGACAGGTTCAACACCAGTTGGGTTCATACTTCCACACAAAGCACTGTTACTTTTCCCACTAAAGTGGTACATTTTTATCTACTTGCATATAGTGTGGTTTTGAATTGCTAGGCTGGCAGAATCCAAGACAAGCAATGGGGGCTCACCCATCCTGCGGTGCTAGGCTTTGAACCACCAACGCACAAACCTTCTCCATTGTCTTTAAGCCACTGAGCCACCTTGCCTCTAATGCTTAAGTGAAGGATTATATTTCATAAGCATGATGTACCCTTATTTATTTAAAGCTAAAATAAAGAATTCCCAATGTGCTAAACAAGTCATGTGATCTGGTTCACACGCAGTGCACCATTGCATGAATCATCTATATAAATAAATATGTAAATATTCGTTTGTTCAAAATCTTAAATCTCCGAAAGTTCTTCACCGATTGCTTTGAAATTTTGACACAACGTTGCATTCGAATACGCGCGTGTTTTTATATACCTATATTATATAGATGTCACACCTGTGACAGGTAAAAACATGTTTTTTTTGAAAAACAGCACCATCTGTTGGACATAAAAGCAACACAAACTTGCGCTTTCTCTTTTCTTTCTTTTCCATTTAACCAGACTGAGCTACAGCAACACGTGGCCGGGTACAGCTAGTTCATTTATAAAATGGAATGGGTAAATTTGCACATCATACAACCACAAGCCGAACAAGGCTGACTATAAATGTATGAAAGCATGCAATAACTAGCTCAGAGTCAACCAGTACTGTTTGCTTATGGTTAAGTGGCAGATTGAATCCGGACCTTTGCAGGCTAGTCTGATACAACACAAATCTCTTCATGTATTGGTTCTCTTGTGCTTAATTGTTAACTCTTTATGGGCTGTGCTGTTTCACTGGCTCAATATCACTTCCCTTCTGGTTTTTCTTTGAAGTTTGGATATGACCCTATATTTTCTCCTTCTTCCTTCTTTTTGTTTCCATGTTAGCTTTATAACATGTAAAGGAACTTCCCATAAAGGAGACAAAACAGGCAGAGAGTTAGTTCCCTGATCAAAGATTCTGCAGTCATTTCTGATGATTGACATGGAAACTGTGACTTGATCTCTTGCCAATTATCCAGGCTGGACAAGTTTTACACCTCATGACACAGGACCCATCAGGATAATTGAGTTTAATAGTCCATACTCTCCTATTAGAAAGACTTTCCACTGACAGTAAAATACAAGACTGGCTTGATTTCTCATACACACGATTAAGCAGTTCATTCTGATTTCTGCTTGATCATTGCCTGCATTCTGACTCACCCTTTTAACAAGAACTCAGGGTTGTTTTTTTTCAGATCAGTGCTTGTTATTAGCTTGCATAGCTCGTTCCCTTTTTATTTATTTTTCTTTAATCCTATACAAGACAAATACCCAGAGTGGGCTGACAGCTTTATCCATATTTTAAAACTGGATACTGCCAAATACAAGTTGACTCCTAATGCACCTATCGAGTTAGTAGTTAAGTTTAATTGACAATCTCTCCTAATAGTATGGTAGGATATATAACTCCAACTCTTTTTTCCATCCATCCATCTCTCTCTCTCTCTCTCTCTCTCTCTCTCTCTCTCTCTCTCTCTCTCTCTC
>NW_015387836.1:99723-102472 GCF_001527695.2 Protobothrops mucrosquamatus | reverse complement strand
TTTTAAAATCACCCTAAATAAAATCCTCCCTAGGTCAGGCCCGCTTGCTGGAAAAGCCATGTCTTGAGGGCACGGCGGAAGGTAAGGAGATCCGGAATCGTCCGGATCTCGGGGGGTAGTTCGTTCCAGAGGGTGGGGGCACCCACAGAGAAGGCCCTCCCCCTGGGGGTCGCCAGCCGACATTGTTTGGCCGACGGCAAACAATCTATTAGATGCCCCAATTCACATCAAAAGGGTCATGATGTCAAAGCTCAAATTATACAAGTCAGATCATTTATATCAGGGGTACCAAACTGCTGGATGCATCATGCCGAAACCGCACCCACCCAGCTCCAGCAATGGGGGAAAAGTCGTAATATGTCGCGACATATCACATGATGTTGCAAGTTTGACATCTCTGATTTACATGATGACATATATGAAGTGTGTAGTGGGGTGCCCCAGGGCTCTGTTCTGGGCCCAGTGCTCTTCAACATCTTTATCAACGATTTGGACGAGAGGATAGATGGGGAAGTTATCAAATTTGCAGATGACACCAAACTGGCAGGAATAGGATATATCAGTAGTTATACAAATAGTTAATTTAAGATGTTGAGACTCTAGAAAGAGTACAGAGAAGAGCAACAAAGATGATTAGGGGACTGGAAGCTAAAGCTTATAAGGAACGGCTGCTGGAATTGGGTATGTCTAGTTTAATGAAGAGAAGTACGAGGGGGCACATGATAGCAGTGTTCCAGTATCTCAGGAGCTGCCACAAAGAAGAGGGAGTCAAGCTATTTTCCAAGGTGCCTGAAGGCAGGACAAGAAGCAACGGGTGGAAACTAATCAAGAAGAGAAGCAAACTAGAACTAAGGAGAAACTTCCTGACAGTTAGAACAATTAACCAGTGGAACAACCTGCCTCCAGAAGTGGTGAATGCTCCAACGCTGGAGGTTTTTAAGAAAGTTTTGTCCAAAATGGTATAGGGTTTCCTGCCTGAGCAGGGGGTTGGACTCGATGACCTCCAAGGTCCCTTCCAACTTTATTATTATTATTATTATTATTATTATTATTATTATTATTATTATTATTATTATTATTATTATTATTATTATTATTATTATTATTATTAATATTATTATCCCTTCCTAGGATTGTTACCACAGAAGTACCTTCATTCCTTCTCAGCATCATCAGTGACTATTTCTTAGCAGTGATTTCCAATATTAAGTTGCCACTTGCTCTACCTTGCTGAGGGACTGTCTAATAGCCCATTTCAAGCATTGCATAATCAGAAGAAAATTTCAAACAAGGTGTGAGATCCCACTCAGGACATGAGGCAGTACACCCATGACAGTGTGTAAGAATGAATGTTTGCATTTCTTCTTTATGCACAGCTTGTGCAATACGCACAGTATATGTGCAATAACAAAGTTCGAGAGTTAAAATTAAAGTTCACAAAGGAACCAAGAATCATGCCATGATGTGTATAAAGGCCTCATCAGAACTGACTTCTATGTTCCTCACAAAAAAACCAACAAGGGATTTCCAAACATCCCTAAACTTAGATAATGTCCTATCTTGAATCAGAGCAATCAATTTGGCCATCTCAGCAAGTTCTATCATCTTTACTTAGTTTTTATTTTGTATTCACAATTCTAATAACATTTTATTTTAAAAAAACCCAGACGTCCATGACAAACCTGCAGTTGCACCTCTCCTTAAATGACACCATTCATCAGTGTGACAGCCTCCACCCACTGCTTACTTACAAACTCTTGCTAGCAAATGTAATGCTGTTAGGTCTATTGATTTTGGGGTGCGGAGGGACCACTTTTGGAGGAGTCAGAATCATATTTGGTGAAGTGATAGATAGAGATTGAAAATGCATCATGCATATAGCTTGTCCTCAATTTACGACCAGTCATTTAGTGACCATTCAAACTTATGCCCTACCTGAAAAGGGGAGCTTAGGATTTGGACCCAAAGGTACAATGATCTATCTTTCTTTCTCTGTCTCTTTCTCTCTCTCTCTCTCTCTCTCTCACACACACACACACACACACACACACAAATACACACACTGCAGTCATGTGACCACACTTCAGATGCTTGGCAACCTGGCCACATTTACAACCATTTGCAATCATGTGACCACCTCTTACATGGTCTTTGCACTTACTTCTGGTTTGCAGAAAAATCGCACCATAGCAAAATATGGGTTCACTTAACAACTGCACCATTCACACGACCAACCCATTTTGCGACCCATTAGGGCTTATGACCATAATGGGCAGGCTCCATTATGATCATAACTTAGGGACTACTTGTAGAGGTGAGGCCAAGACTTCCTGCTTTTCTGAAGCAGAAAATGCCCTACTGTTCTGGGCGACATTCTCCAGAAAGTTCTCCCCCACCCCCCAACTCATTTCTCCATCTCTTCAAAATCAAGTTTGGATCTGATGGGGCCTTGGAAGCTCAGAATCCAAAGATTGGTTAATGCTCAGCAGCTAAACAAATGGTCCCTTCTACACTCTTCACCTTCTCCAAGACCGAGTGGCTGTGGTTGCTGGCGCCTCGGCATAGTCAGCTGACGCCATCGCTGACTATTGGGGGCGAAACTTTGGCCCCCTCAGAGAGGGCGCGCAACTTGGGAGTCCTCCTGGATCCACGGCTGACATTGGATGATCAGTTGTCGGCCGTGACCAGGGGGGCGTTTTATCAGGTTCGCCTGATCTACCAGTTGCGACCTTTTCTGGACCGGGACGCC
>NW_015387836.1:84945-98135 GCF_001527695.2 Protobothrops mucrosquamatus | reverse complement strand
GCCAAGCAATGTAGGCTGGCGACCCCCAGGGGGAGGGCCTTCTCTGTGGGTGCCCCCGTCCTCTGGAACGATCTACCCCCCGAGATCCGGATGATTCCGGATCTCTCTACTTTCCGCCGCGCCCTCAAGACATGGCTTTTCCAGCAAGCGGGCCTGGCCTAGAGAGGATTTTAAATCGGGTTTATTTTAAGGAAATTTTTAACAGGAAATCACAACATTAAATATTTGGCTTTTAATTGGTTTTATTCGGTGGGGATTGTGGGTATGTTTTTGTTTTTAAATAGGTTGTGAGCCGCCCTGAGTCCCGTCGGGAGAAGGGCGGGATATAAATCAAAATAATAAATAAATAAATAAATAAATATGCTTTTAGAGTGTTTCATTTCTAAGTGTCTTACCATTCAGATACCCTCCCCCAGGTAGTGCGTTGATTGACAGTCCCCTTAATTTAATGTTACAGGAACTGCAAGAGCAGGATGGCACTGCAATGTAGGCTCCCATGTGCACACACATAGGGTCATTGACTCCCTATCAACCGTAATGTCCTCAAGGGTTACATGTAATTCTGGTGACAATAATTTGACAGGCGCATCACTGGATCTTTTGACAGGTGAAACATCCTTAACACAGTATGGAACTGCATGTCAACTTGGGTGTTCTATTTCCAGGGCATTTTCATTATGGAAGGGAAAAAAAGCAGCAAATGCTTCTTCTGGCTATAGAAGGGAATACTTAAATTTTGGTAATGTAGGAGAATGTAGCAAAACCTGGGGGCAAAATTAAAAAAGGGATCAGCCTAGAATCCCTCTGTAGTCACAAACAAACTAAGTCCAACTTCCCTTGAATTCCATTGAACCTTATCTAGTTCCAAACAAGTGCTGTTAGTGTAGAAGATTCCTGTGCATAGGCCTAAGTGGCAATAAATCAATTTAACTGGACTTTCATGTGCAGACCAGATTTTTTGTGCCTGATAGGTAATCCTCATTCTTGATCTTAAATTCACAACGTAGTGTGAAATTCTTTTCATACCTACCTGTGCACTAGCTTGTGACTAAGCACAGTCAAAATGAGCCCCATCAGACTTTGTAATTTTCTCCTTAATTGGCAAATCTCTGTTTAGAAAAGTTTAAGGATCTTTGATGGGTTCCTTATGAGCATCAATAAAGTTCTGTTATTCAGCAAATTAGATATATGGGTATATGCATGCGTTTATTTTTTGGAATCCGGTTTTCATAATGTGGTGGGATTTTCATTCTGTTCATCAGAGTATTATTTGTCCTGAGGCAAATAATATTTATTTTTTATTATTATTGGTTCTGAGGCAAGTATTGTTAAACAGTTTCTATTGAATATGAAACACTGTTGCACTTGTATTTTTTGTCATCCTGGACTCACATGAAAAAAAGAACAATATGTCTTGTTTTTATTTTAAAATTAGTTGGTTTCTTTGCCAAAAAATAGCAACTGTATTATAATAAAATCATTTTGCATGTGTTTATAGAAAAATGACTTTTTAAGCTTTTTATTTTTCTTGGAAAAAGCAGAGGTAATTAAGATCAGCCAGTAAAAATCTATCTGCAATACTGGAGGACTTTGCCAAAAGTACAAAACAGGTAGACATGAAAATAATAAATTAACCTATAATTAAGTATGGCTTTTTTTTAGGTAATAGGTAATAGTAATATTAATACTTTTCACCAATTTGCTCATTTGTAATATCATTGTATTATTTGTTTGGTACCTTCAAGTCAGTCTTGACTCTTGGCAACTAGAACATAAAACAATAGAGAACCTAGAACCTAGAATAATAGGCAATAATAACAATAACTGCCTGAACAAGTCTCTGCAGTTTCCTTGGCAAGATTTCAGAAATGATTTTCCCTTGCCTCCTTCTTAGGGCCGGGAGAAAATGACTGGCCCAAGGTCCCGCAGCTGGCTATGTGACTAAGATGGAATTAAAAGTCATGGTCTTCCAGATTCTACGCCTTCACCACTACTCCAACCTGGCCATCAATTTCAAGATCAGGATCACTGTTAGTGATCTTCTCAAAGATCAAAGGTGATGCCTCAGATCAACTTTGTCCTCTTGGTGCTATTAATGTAGCCTGGCATTGGTCAAAAATTCCAGAAACAACAGCTACAGTAGATTAGAAAATTTTCCCCACAAAGCCTCAAGAAAGTATCAATGTAGAGGATTGCTGTGCAGCACCATCTGCTGAGAAGTGGGAGTAACTTACAATAGTAGCCAGTTTGAAAAGCTGTGAGGAGAAAACTTGGCATCCCCATGGCTTTCTTTCCCAACATTCACTTTATTTATTTTATTTATTAAACTTACATGCTGCCATCTAACCTAAAGCAGAGTTACACATTTTTTTAATTTTTATTTATATACACACCTATATCATAATCAAGTGGGTGGTGTAGAAGAAAGTAAAAAAAACCAAAATGTACAAATTAATATTAACACTGCTAATAATAAAACCTTTGCAATGATAAAATGCACAAAATCAGAATTCAAAGAGATTAAAAAGAGACTTTGCCCCATAATTGCTCTTCATTTCAGGTGCTAAATATTGAAAACAATTGAAGGTGCTTGGAACTCATTGTTCTAAGAAAAAGAGAAAAGAACAACAAAGATGACTAGGCTAAATATATATGAAGAATGGTTGCAGGAATTGGATATGTCTAGTCTAGTGAAAAGAAGGGACTGGGGTGACATGAAAGTAGTGTTCCAATATTTGAGGGTCCATTTATTCTCCAAATCACCTGAAGGCAAAACAAGAAGCAACGGATGGAAACTAATCAAGGAGAGAAGCAACCTAGAACTAAGAGAAATTTCCTGACAGTTAGAACAATTAATCAGTGGAACAAATTGCCTTCAGAAGTTGCGGTGCTCCATCGCTGGAGGCTTTTAAGACTGAGCAGCCACTTGTCTGGAATGGTACAGGGTCTCCTGCTTGAGCAGGGGGCTGGACTAGAAGACCTCCAAGGTCTCTTTCACTCTGTGAAAAGGATTTTTGCTGTTTCAAGAATTACAGTATGTTAAGTCAGAAGTCAGAATAACAGAGTGAAAGGGACCTCGGAGGTCTGTAGATGCCACCAAAGGGTCAGCTGTTACCGTGTTTGTGTTTCCATTAGGTCAAAACATTTGGCCTACCATCCCATTTTTACTCCAGGAATTCAGGATGACATACAAAGCACTTACTGTTTTAATTTTCTTCAAAACAATGCGATGGGGTTAAGGTGGGCTTAACCCTGGGTTTCCTGGCCAAATCCAACATTGTAACATCTCTAGCTTTCCCCCATGGACAGTAAGGGAGGCCCTACGCAAAGTTATAAAAAATTATGAATCAAGGTTGAATATTTTTTATGCTCTTGAAATTTTCTTTAAAAAAAACAAACACATTAGCAACCTTGATGAGAAAAACCACTGCTCTGCTAATCATAGTATAAAGCAGGAATATTCTTTTCCCCAGCTCTTTGCCCCCAACACATCATTATCTCATCAAGCAGTCTTCAGGGGAAGGAAATCATTTGATTACCATTTTTTAAATTATTTTTAGGAAAGATTTTTAAAAAAGGGAACGTTACAGAAAGGGCAAAGGGAATCCCATTAGGCAGCTGCTAAATTGGCTTGAGACTTCTGGAAAGGCAGAGATAAAAGATTGAGGGAGCTTGTATTTCATCTCGAAGATCAGAAAGACTGGACTTCCAATCAGCAGGAAGCATCTTAACAGGTTTTTAATGTCACTTTCACTTTCAGGTTTACAGATTTGGTTTTTCCCCACTTCTCATTCTAACAGATGGAAATAGCAAGAATAAACTTGGTGGTTTTTTTAAAAAAAATGGCTACAGAAAAGGAAAGGAAACAAAAAACATTATTTTGTGATAAAGACTATAAAGAGTGACTTATAGTAAAGAGTTCCTGAAACTTACTCACATATAGTTGAAGGGTTTGCAGATAAGTTGTTTCCTATTTAGACATTTCTTAAGCTCCCAGAAAAAGGTATTAACTAGTCCCAGATTTGAATTTTAATACACGTAACATTCCAAATGATTGTTTCTCAACCTTGATTTATAGGTTTATAGACTTCACCTTCCAGAATTCCTTAACCAGCAGTGGCCATTGCTGAGAATTTGGGGACTGATGTCCAAATATCTTGAAATTTCCAAAATGGGGAAACTCTATTTTAGAAGATTATGATTATTTTATGTGCAGTCATGGACCATCCCCCCAGTGAACAAAATGCTAAACATCCCATGTAAATTCACATAGGATGTAAAGCTACGGTACCAAATCACCTCCAGATCCAATGGCTTTCTAATATGGCCATTTAATAAAAAGTAGACAATTGCTATGGACACCAGTCCAAATATATATATATTTTTTAATTAGAAGGGTGATTAGAAGCGTAGTCCTCTAAGAATGATGGATAGGGCATGGCAGGGATACATGTGTGACCTTCCAGGAGTGAACATCTGGTTGGGGATATTTTATTTATTTATTAAACTTATATAGCTGCCCAAGTTACACATGAGGACTCTAGGCAGCTTACAAAATTTTAGGAAATCCACCATATAATAAAACCCCTTAAAAGAAAAACCCTACCTTACCATATTAAATAAATGGATTTATTTATTTACAATTTACAATTGTAAACAGATTTCTTTCTCCCTTCCTTTCTCTACTCTCCTCCCCCTCTGCTTCCCTTCCCCTCTCCCCTGGCCTCCTTCTCTCCTCCCCGCCCATTCTACTTCACTCCACTCCCCTTTCCCTCCTGCTCCTCTTCCCTTCCTCTGCCCATCCCATTTTTCAATAAAACTGAACAAAAATCCAAAATGAAGAGAGTAAGTCTGAAGGAAAAGGATCTGCTAGGGGAGGGGCCTTTGTGTAGGTAGCATGTTGCTATGTTTAAAGTTCTGGACTAGGAGTCAGGAGGGCTAAGTTCTAGTCCTCCTTTAGACATGGAAGCCAGCTGGCTGACCTTGGACCAGTCACTAATCTCTACCCAAACCAATGTCCAGTTCTGTGTCAAACCAATTGGAAAGCAATCCTTTCAAATACAATCATGCATTGATAGCTTCCTAGTAAGAATGAGCAGGGCTTTTTTTGTCATAGAACGCCCAGAACGGAGTTCTAGCACCTTGTTTGGATGGAACCTTGTAAGGTAGGCAAGGCGGGTTGTATGACATGTGTGAGTTCCGGCATCTTTTTTTTTTTATTTTTTTTTATTTTTACAAAAAAGCACTGAGAACGGGTAATCTGGAAGTGCCAGCTTCATAGTGTGAGGGTCCCTGTCTACTTTGTCAGGAATCACAGGCTCAAACACATTCCTCTCCCTCTCCCACCAGCAGTTCACCTCCCAATGACCCTGACTTGATGTAACCTCCCCATCACAAGACCCATCACAAACCTCTCACTGATGACTCATACCCGACCCATCACAAGACCCTCACTTGACACACCCACACCTGAAGCCCTTATAAACAGAACACTGACACTGACATCCCCTAAACTCCGTTGAAGATGTTATCTAGCCTGGTAATGAAACATTCAGAAACCCACCCACAAGCTCGGAGAACGAACCTTCTCTTCCTGTAGGTCAGACTGTCCCCTTCCCTGATAATTTTTAGGAAGTTATGAAAACCAGGATTTTTTTTTTCAAACAGCCTTTCAATATCACCTCCAACCCTTGTTCCTCTCACACACACCCACACACGTTTTTGTAATTTGGGTTGTTTTCATTCTGTTGATTTTTTTTATTGTGGTCGAATTTCTGAACATCACAAGATTGTAGTGAGATAAAAATTGAATTAGATAAATAATCAGTGTTGTAAAGAAATAAATATATATTTCACTTTCACTTCCACTTTTTAAAATCATGAATCGCACTTGTTTCTTTGCAATCATCTCATTCATAATAGATTCTTAAAGCTCCTAATGGTGTTCTGTTACAGATGTTTATATATCAGCTATTCTATGCTACCTATATATTATTCAATCCTGATTTTAATTTAAATGACTAGGATCACCAACCTTTTCAGAAGTTTAGATTTATTTGTGTGATCCAAAAGATTATGAGATCACCACATATTATAAGCTTTTAGCATTCCAAAATCATGCATAAGAGCATTAAAGTCTCACCAGTTTTTAGCATTTTCCCTTAACAACCAATGACATTTGGCTGTTCTTGCAAGATGTTCTTAATTACATTAAGATGTTCTTGTAAAATGTTTTCAGGCAGGATTTTGTGCAAAATCATACCAAAACACTAAACATTTATTTATTTAATTACAATCTTAGTCATCAAATTAACTTTTGGAGGCTTACATACAAAGGATAAAGCTAGCACATAAAGGATATCCTTACCAAAAGAAATAACATATCTTTGTGAGACACAGCCTTTTAAAAATAAATATGTTCTTTAAGGAAACCTCTTGCCTTGGAGTTCTGATTTTACTGGTCTCATCTATCGGAAACATGACAGATACTTTACTTTTTCATTTTATTTTGTAATTCACAAGGTATATAATAGAATAACAGAGTTGGAAGGGACCTTGGAAGTCTTCTAGTTCCACACACTGCTCAGGCAAAAGACCCTATACCACAGGGGTCTTCAAACTTGGCCCTTTTATGACTTGTGGCGCAGTGGCTAAGGAATTCTGGGAGTTACAGTCCACAAGTCATAAAAGGGCCAAGTTTGAAGACCCCTGCTATACCATTTTGGACAAATGGTTGTCTAATCTCTTCTTAAAAATCTCCAGTGTTGGACCACCCACAACTTCTGGAGGCAAGTCATTCCACTGGTTAATTGTTCTAACTGTCAGGAAGTTTCTCCTTAGTTCTAGGTTGCTTCTCTCCTTGATTAGTTTCCATCCGTTGCTTCTTGTCCTGCCTTCAGGCGCTTCGGAGAATAGATGGACCCCCTCTTCTTTGTGGCATTTCCTCAAATATTGGAACACTGCTATCTTGTTTCCTCTAGTCCTTCTTTTCACTAGATTAGACATATCCAATTCCTGCAATCATTCTTCATACGTTTTAGCCTCCACCCCCCTAGTCATCTTTGTTCTTCTTTTCTCTTTTTCTTAGAACAATGAGTTCCAGGCACCTTCAATTGATTTCAATGTTTATCAATTATGAAATGAAAAGCAATTATGGGGCACAGTTTCTTTTTAATCTCTGTGAATTGTGATTTTGCGCATTTTATCATTGCAAAGTTTTTAATATTAGCAGTGTCCATAGGTTTGAAAAATAGGTAGACCCACCGAACAAGACCGGGAAAGAAGAGAAAGAGAAAGAAATACAACTGTGCGTTTACATAAAATCTGCAGTCACAAACATACAGTATGTATAAATATCAATCTAGAAACAATGGCTAGAATTTAATTAGCATTAAAATATAAACAAAGAAATACCTATGAAAATCATTCAAAATTCATTTTGAGTCATTGATTAATTCAGGAAAAATTATTGGATAGAATTTCACTATGTGAATTGATCCATTAAATCAATTGGATTTCATTTGGAAGATAAAGGAACATTAGCATATCCTGAATTGATTTCCAAGTACTTGATTTGATTCAGTACATTGTACATATTCTTCCTAATTGGAGGATACTGATAACCGTATGATGCTGAATGTGACACGGGTGTGCTTAAATTTGATAATTTGATAAATTTGAGGGCAAAGATCAAGATCTTTATCTAATTATAATCCTGGTGTATAAAAGACTGTGAGTTATATAGTGAGACAAAGAAATGGTAAAAAAAAATCAGAATTAATTAATGAAACAAAAGAACAAAGTTAGATTCTTATGACACTGGAAATAAAAAAGGGATTAATAGATGAGTCTAATCACTTACAGAGAAATGAACCTATAGATTCAATTAGGAAGAAAAGGGATAAAATTTTTGTGAAAAAATATAAACTGGAGTCATTTAGTTTGTTATGGATGCATATACATGGGTGTTATGAGTGCATACGCATATGTAAGAGCCCTGGGGGCACAGTGGTTAGAATGCAGTATTGCAAGCAAACTCTGCCCACAGCCTGGAGTTTGATCCTGATGGGGCTCAAGGTTGACTCAGCCTTCAATCCTTACAAGGTCGGTAAAATGAAATTGTTGGGGGAAATATGCTGACATTCTAAAAACTGCTCAGAGATTTCTGTAAAGAACTACGGGGCAGTGTATAAGTCTAAGTGCTATTGCTATTGGTATATGAATATGTGAAAAATGTTGACTATGGAGGGGAAGCTGGTGTGATGAACTACAGTGAGGTGGCAGTTTCCCAGGAAGAAGGGAACACATTCCAGAAAGGGAGGTGGGACAAAAGGCAGCATTGTCCAAAACTGGATAGGATAGGATAGCTACTCCCTAGAATCTCCCAGGTTATTTTCATTAATGTAAGAGTAGTAGTGAAGTTTTAGTCTGGCAAGGTTCTGTCTATTATGTGTAAGCAAATAAAGAACTCAACTCTGGCTGGATTGTTTTACATCATTCTTGGCCTTAGCTTGACAGAATATAAGAATCCAGGTTGGGAGTAGTGACATGTCATGAAAAAATGTTCAGCGTGATGGTCTTGGCCAATGTCTGTCAACCTTGGGCACTGAGCTCAGTGGACTTCAACTCTCAGAGTTCTGGGAGTTGAAGTCAACCCATCTTAGAGTACCATGTTTGAGAAACCTTCTTCTTGCCATTAGCCGGGAACACTGCATGTAGCACTGATTAGATTAACAACAATAACCTAGTCTAAACCTTCTGTATCTTATTAAAATTATATGAAAGTTTCAGGTAACAAAAACCACAATGGATCATGGAGGTCAGTCTGTTCATCTCACAATATTTCTCTTTCTTTTTTTAGACATGATTTTGCATTTTTACTATATTTTGCTTATTATTCCTTTCTCTTTTTCTGCCGTTTTAGAAAATGTGGCTTCCTTCAAAAGAAAACAACATGATGGGTAGACAGGTCTGTTCTTTCAGTGAGAATATGCTGGAAG
Source organism: Protobothrops mucrosquamatus (assembly GCF_001527695.2). Lineage (NCBI taxonomy): Eukaryota > Metazoa > Chordata > Lepidosauria > Squamata > Viperidae > Protobothrops > Protobothrops mucrosquamatus. The sequence goes on along the minus strand of NW_015387836.1, from coordinate 89,136 downwards.
CCAACTAAGAAAAAAAGACAGTATGCATACCTACCTTTCAGCATATTTAAATTATACTGAAGGCTGAATCCCAATTTCAAGATTAATTTGTCCAGCTGAATAGTTGGAGTAATTGTTAAACTTGAGTCTGGTGGTCTGTGCCCAATGAGCTGAGCCGTGTGGAAATTAGTTTTTGAGGTATGCTTGTTTATCTGTTCGTTAGCATAAATTGGCATGAATAATTTCAGCAGCAGATAAAAAGACTTAGCACGACACCTGTTCAATTAAGAAGACCATTATTGCATTAAAAAAAATCATTAGCTTTGAAAATAGGAAGAGCCAAGCATTTTGAAGAATACCACAAATAACCATTTCTTAGACATGCCTTCTCCTTTTTTCATCGTTAATTTCAGTAATCAGTAAGGAGCATCTGAGTCCCAGGGGGAGAATGTGGTAAATGAGAGGAATCTAAATGAGATGGGCACAGACAGAAGGTGGGGTGATGATGATCAAATAATAATTGCTATATGGGACCCCACTTCTACTGATGCAAACAACTTGTGGCCCCCAACTGAGCCCAAAATTTCTGTTGTACTCTTTGTGGTACTACCAGATTCCTCATGATTTTTGGCTGCTGTAGACTAGCATGATTCTCTCTACAGCATGGGTGTCAAACTCGCCATGTCATATGACATGTCGCAACGTATCATGACTTTTTTTGCATTGCCAAAGATGGGGTGGGCTCAGCCTCCGCATGATGTAACTGGCCCACGGGCTGTCAGTTTGACACCCCCTGCTCTACAGTAACCCTAACATCATCATCATTCTTCTTCTTCTTCTTCTTCTTCTTCTTCTTCTTCTTCTTCTTCTTCTTCTTCTTCTTCTTCTTCTTCTTCTTCTTCTTCTTCTTCTTCTTCTTCTTCTTCTTCTTCTTCTTCTTCTTCTTCTTCTTCTTCTTCTTCTTCTTCTTCTTCTTCTTCTTCTTCTTCTTCTTCTTCTTNGGTGATGCCTCAGATCAACTTTGTCCTCTTGGTGCTATTAATGTAGCCTGGCATTGGTCAAAAATTCCAGAAACAACAGCTACAGTAGATTAGAAAATTTTCCCCACAAAGCCTCAAGAAAGTATCAATGTAGAGGATTGCTGTGCAGCACCATCTGCTGAGAAGTGGGAGTAACTTACAATAGTAGCCAGTTTGAAAAACTGTGAGGAGAAAACTTGGCATTCCCATGGCTTTCTTTCCCAACATTCACTTTATTTATTTTATTTATTAAACTTACATGCTGCCATCTAGCCTAGAGCAGAGTTACACTTTTTTTTTATTTATATACACACCTATATCATAATCAAGTGGGTGGTGTAGAAGAAAGTAAAAAAAACAAAATGTACAAATTAATATTAACACTGCTAATAATAAAACCTTTGCAATGATAAAATGCACAAAATCAGAATTCAAAGAGATTAAAAAGAGACTTTGCCCCATAATTGCTTTTCATTTCAGGTGCTAAATATTGAAAATAATTGAAGGTATTTGGAACTCATTGTTCTAAGAAAAAGAGAAAAGAACAACAAAGATGACTAGGCTAAATATATATGAAGAATGGTTGCAGGAATTGGATATGTCTAGTCTAGTGAAAAGAAGGGACTGGGGTGACATGAAAGTAGTGCTCCAATATTTGAGGGTCCATTTATTCTCCAAATCACCTGAAGGCAAAACAAGAAGCAATGGATGGAAACTAATCAAGGAGAGAAGCAACCTCGAACTAAGGGAAAATCTCCTGACAGTTAGAACAATTAATCAGTGGAACAAATTGCCTTCAGAAGTTGCGGTGCTCCATCGCTGGAGGCTTTTAAGACTGGACAGCCACTTGTCTGGAATGGTACAGGGTCTCCTGCTTGAGCAGGGGGCTGGACTAGAAGACCTCCAAGGTCTCTTTCACTCTGTGAAAAGAATTTTTGCTGTTTCAAGAATTACAGTGTGTTAAGTCAGAAGTCAGAATAACAGAGTGAAAGGGACCTCGGAGGTCTGTAGATGCCACCAAAGGGTCAGCTGTTACCGTGTTTGTGTTTCCATTAGGTCAAAACATTTGGCCTACCATCCCATTTTTACTCCAGGAATTCAGGATGACATACAAAGCACTTACTGTTTCAATTTTCTTCAAAACAATGCAATGGGGTTAAGGTGGGCTTAAACCTGGGTTTCCTGTCCAAATCCAACATCGTAACATCTCTAGCTTCCCCCCATGGACAGTAAGGGAGGCCCTACGCAAAGCTATAAAAAATTATGAATCAAGGTTGAATATTTTTTATGTTCTTGAAATTTTCTTAAAAAAAAAAAACACGTTAGCAACCTTGATGAGAAAAACCACTGCTCTGCTAATCATAGTATAAAGCAGGAATATTCTTTTCCCCAGCTCTTTGCCCCCAACACATCATTATCTCATCAAGCAGTCTTCAGGGGAAGGAAATCATTTGATTACCATTTTTTAAATTATTTTTAGGAAAGATTTTTAAAAAAGGGAATGTTACAGAAAGGGCAAAGGGAATCCCATTAGGCAGCTGCTAAATTGGCTTGAGACTTCTGGAAAGGCAGAGATAAAAGATTGAGGGAGCTTGTATTTCATCTCGAAGATCAGAAAGACTGGACTTCCAATCAGCAGGAAGCATCTTAACAGGTTTTTAATGTCACTTTCACTTTCAGGTTTACAGATTTGGTTTTTCCCCACTTCTCATTCTAACAGATGGAAATAGCAAGAATAAACTTGGTGGTTTTTTAAAAAAAAATGGCTACAGAAAAGGAAAGGAAACAAAAAACATTATTTTGTGATAAAGACTATAAAGAGTGACTTATAGTAAAGAGTTCCTGAAACTTACTCACATATAGTTGAAGGGTTTGCAGATAAGTTGTTTCCTATTTAGACATTTCTTAAGCTCCCAGAAAAAGGTATTAACTAGTCCCAGATTCGAATTTTAATACACGTAACATTCCAAATGATTGTTTCTCAACCTTGGTTTATAGGTTTATAGACTTCACCTTCCAGAATTCCTTAACCAGCAGTGGCCATTGCTGAGAATGTCCAAATATCTTGAAATTTCCAAAATGGGGAAACTCTGTTTTAGAAGATTATGATTATTTTATGTGCAGTCATGGACCATCCCCCCAGTGAACAAAATGCTAAACATCCCATGTAAATTCACATAGGATGTAAAGCTACGGTACCAAATCACCTCCAGATCCAATGGCTTTCTAATATGGCCATTTAATAAAAAGTAGACAATTGCTATGGACACCAGTCCAAATATATATATTTTTTTAATTAGAAGGGTGATTAGAAGCGTAGTCCTCTAAGAATGATGGATAGGGCATGGCAGGGATACATGTGTGACCTTCCAGGAGTGAACATCTGGTTGGGGATATTTTATTTATTTATTAAACTTATATAGCTGCCCAAGTTACACATGAGGACTCTAGGCAGCTTACAAAATTTTAGGAAATCCACCATATAATTAAACCCCTTAAAAGAAAAACCCTACCTTACCATATTAAATAAATGGATTTATTTATTTACAATTTACAATTGTAAACAGATTTCTTTCTCCCTTCCTTTCTCTACTCTCCTCCCCCTCTGCTTCCCTTCCCCTCTCCCCTGGCCTCCTTCTCTCCTCCCCGCCCATTCTACTTCACTCCACTCCCCTTTCCCTCCTGCTCCTCTTCCCTTCCTCTGCCCATCCCATTTTTCAATAAAACTGAACAAAAATCCAAAATGAAGAGAGTAAGTCTGAAGGAAAAGGATCTGCTAGGGGAGGGGCCTTTGTGTAGGTAGCATGTTGCTATGTTTAAAGTTCTGGACTAGGAGTCAGGAGGTCTAAGTTCTAGTCCTCCTATAGACATGGAAGCCAGCTGGCTGACCTTGGACCAGTCACTACATCTCTACCCAAACCAATGTCCAGTTCTGTGTCAAACCAATTGGAAAGCAATCCTTTCAAATACAATCATTTATTTTATTTTATTTATTTTATTTGATTTGTATCCCGCCCTTCTCCTTACCGGACTCAGGGCGGCTGACAGCCTTATAAAACCAATATTACAATAAATACCAATTTAAAACCAGATTAAAAGGAAATATTTGCAATGGCCTAATAATTAAAATTTCCCTTAAAAACCCCACTAAAATTCCCTAGGCCAATCCCGCTTGTTGGAAAAGCCATGTCTT
>NW_015387836.1:70254-84520 GCF_001527695.2 Protobothrops mucrosquamatus | reverse complement strand
TTTTTTTTTTTTTTTTTTTTTACAAAAAAGCACTGAGAACGGGTAATCTGGAAGTGCCAGCTTCATAGTGTGAGGGTCCCTGTCTACTTTGTCAGGAATCACAGGCTCAAACACATTCCTCTCCCTCTCCCACCAGCAGTTCACCTCCCAATGACCCTGACTTGATGTAACCTCCCCATCACAAGACCCATCACAAACCTGACCCATCACAAACCCGACCCATCACAAGACCCATCACAAACCCGACCCATCACAAGACCCTCACTTGACACACCCACACCTGAAGCCCTTATAAACAGAACACTGACACTGACATCCCCTAAACTCCGTTGAAGATGTTATCTAGCCTGGTAATGAAACATTCAGAAACATTCAGAAACCCACTCACAAGCTCGGAGAACGAACCTTCACCCTCATCTTAATCCAAGCTACAGATATTTGCCACTATTGCAATCATTCCAAATAATAATAATAATAAAGTTGGAAGGGACCTTGGAGGTCATCTAGTCCAACCCTCTTCTCAGGCAGAAAACCCTATACCATTTCAGACAAATGGCTGTCCAGTCTCTTCTTAAAAACTTCCAGTGTTGGAGCATTCACCGCCTCTGGAGGCAGGTTGTTCCACTTATTAATTATCCTTACTGTCAGGAAATTTCTCCTTAGTTCTAGGTTGCTTCTCTCCTTGATTAGTTTCCATCCATTGTCCTGCCTTCAGGTGCTTTGGAAAATAGTTTGACTCCCTCTTCTTTGTGGCAGCCCCTGAAATATTGGAACACTGCTATCATGTTCCCCCTTGTCCTTCTCTTCATTAAACCAGACATACCCAATTCCAGCAACCGTTCCTTATATGTTTTAGCCTCCAGTCCCCTAATCATCTTTGTTGCTCTTCTCTGTACTCTTTCTAGAGTCTCAACATCTTTTTACATCATGGTGATCAAAACTGGATGCAGTATTCCAAGTGTGGCACTGTAAAGTGGTATTAACCCTTCACGTGATCTTGATTCTATTCTCTGTTATTGCAGCCTAGCACTGTGTTGGCTTTTTTGGCATCTGCAGTACACTGCTGGCTCATATTAAAATGATTGTCCACTAGGACTCCGAGATCCCTCTCACAATTACTACTATTGAGCAAGGTACCACCTATACTATACCTGTGCATTTGGTTTTTCTTGCATAAATGTAGAACCTTACTTTTTTCACCACTGAATTTAATCTAATCCCACCAGACCATCCCTCAAGTTAGACTTGTCCTCTGAGCAGATCAGAGTACTCATATGTGCTAGCTAGCTAGAATATTCTTCACGACAGCTTTGTGGCTTGTCCACCCCAACAAGGATCAAGCCTCTAAACAGGGTGCAGACAGATATCAGCAGATGCAATAAGAGGAGAGGAAAACTGAATTTTACCACCCTTATTATCACAACACCATCCTGGATGTCAGGTCTTCTCATGTTTGGTCAAATTTACCATTCATTTTTCTCTAACAGTACACTGGGCATCTCTTCCTGTAGGTCAGACTGTCCCCTTCCCTGATAATTTTTAGGAAGTTATGAAAACCAGGATTTTTTTTTTCAAACAGCCTTTCAATATCACCTCCAACCCTTGTTCCTCTCACCCCCCCACACACACACGTTTTTGTAATTTGGGTTGTTTTCATTCTGTTGATTTTTTTTATTGTGGTCGAATTTCTGAACATCACAAGATTGTAGTGAAATAAAAATTGAATTAGATAAATAATCAGTGTTGTAAAGAAATAAATAGATATTTCACTTTCACTTCCACTTTTTAAAATCATGAATCGCACTTGTTTCTTTGCAATCATCTCATTCATAATAGATTCTTAAAGCTCCTAATGGTGTTCTGTTACAGATGTTTATATATCAGCTATTCTATGCTACCTATATATTATTCAATCCTGATTTTAATTTAAATGACTAGGATCACCAACCTTTTCAGAAGTTTATATTTATTTGTGTGATCCAAAAGATTATGAGATCACCACATATTATGAGCTTTTAGCATTCCAAAATCATGCATAAGAGCATTAAAGTCTCACCAGTTTTTAGCATTTTCCCTTAACAACCAATGACATTTGGCTGTTCTTGCAAGATGTTCTTAATTACATTAAGATGTTCTTGTAAAATGTTTTCAGGCAGGATTTTGTGCAAAATCATACCAAAACACTAAACATTTATTTATTTAATTACAATCTTAGTCATCAAATTAACTTTTGGAGGCTTACATACAAAGGATAAAGCTAGCACATAAAGGATATCCTTACCAAAAGAAATAACATATCTTTGTGAGACACAGCCTTTTAAAAAATAAATATGTTCTTTAAAGAAACCTCTTGCCTTGGAATTCTGATTTTACTGGTCTCATCTATTGGAAACATGACAGATACTTTACTTTTTCATTTTATTTTGTAATTCACAAGGTATATAATAGAATAACAGAGTTGGAAGGGACCTTGGAAGTCTTCTAGTCCCACACACTGCTCAGGCAAAAGACCCTATACCACAGGGGTCTTCAAACTTGGCCCTTTTATGACTTGTGGTGTGGTGGCTAAGGAATTCTGGGAGTTACAGTCCACAAGTCATAAAAGGGCCAAGTTTGAAGACCCCTGCTATACCATTTTGGACAAATGGTTGTCTAATCTCTTCTTAAAAATCTCCAGTGTTCGACCACCCACAACTTCTGGAGGCAAGTCATTCCACTGATTAATTGTTCTGTCAGGAATTTTCTCCTTAGTTCTAGGTTGCTTCTCTTGTTGATTACTTTCCATCCATTGCTTCTTGTCCTGCCTTCAGGCGCTTCGAAGAATAGATGGACCCCCTCTTATTTGTGGCATTTATTTCCTCAAATATTGGAACACTGCTATCTTGTTTCCTCTAGTCCTTCTTTTCACTAGATTAGACATATCCAATTCCTGCAATCATTCTTCATACGTTTTAGCCTCCACCCCCCCTAGTCATCTTTGTTCTTCTTTTCTCTTTTTCTTAGAACGATGAGTTCCAAGCACCTTCAATTGATTTCAATGTTTATCACCTGAAATGAAAAGCAATTATGGGGCACAGTTTCTTTTTAATCTCTGTGAATTCTGATTTTGCGCATTTTATCATTGCAAAGTTTTTAATATTAGCAGTGTCAATAGGTTTGGAAAATAGGTAGACCCACCGAACAAGACTGGGAAAGAAGAGAAAGAGAAAGAAATACAACTGTGCATTTACATAAAATCTGCAGTCGCAAACATACAGTATGTATAAATATCAATCTAGAAACAATGGCTAGAATTTAATTAGCATTAAAATATAAACAAATAAATACCTATGAAAATCATTCAAAATCCATTTTGAGTCATTGATTAATTCAGGAAAAATTATTGGATAGAATTTCACTATGTGAATTGATCCATTAAATCAATCAGATTTCATTTGGAAGATAAAGGAACATTAGCATATCCTGAATTGATTTCCAAGTACTTGATTTGATTCAGTTTGGAAGTTGATTAAATTACCTTCACATTGAGTCTTTAAATTCTCAGTCAACAGGTATTTCATTGTACATATTCTTCCTAATTGGAGGATACTGATAACCGTATGATGCTGAATGTGACACGGGTGTGCTTAAATTTGATAATTTGATAAATTTGAGGGCAAAGATCAAGATCTTTATCTAATTATAATCCTGGTGTATAAAAGACTGTGAGTTATATAGTGAGACAAAGAAATGGTAAAAAAAATTCAGAATTAATTAATGAAACAAAAGAACAAAGTTATATTCTTATGACACTGGAAATAAAAAAAGAGGGATGTAATAGATGAGTCTAATCGCTTACAGAGAAATGAAGCTATAGATTCAATTAGGAAGGAAAGGGATAAATTTTTTGTGAGAAAATATAAACTGGAGTCATTTAGTTTGTTATGGGTGCATATACATGGGTGTTATGAGTGCATACGCATATGTAAGAGCCCTGGGGGCACAGTGGTTAGAATGCAGTATTGCAAGCAAACTCTGCCCACAGCCTGGAGTTTGATCCTGATGGGGCTCAAAGTTGACTCAGCCTTCAATCCTTACAAGGTCGGTAAAATGAAATTGTTGGGGGAAATATGCTGACATTCTAAAAACTGCTCAGAGATTTCTGTAAAGAACTACGGGGCAGTGTATAAGTCTAAGTGCTATTGTTATTGGTATATGAATATGTGAGAAATGTTGACTATGGAGGGGAAGCTGGTGTGATGAACTACAGTGAGGTGGCAGTTTCCCAGGAAGAAGGGAACACATTCCAGAAAGGGAGGTGAGACAAAAGGCAGCATAGTCCGAAACTGGATAGGATAGGATAGCTACTCCCTAGAATCTCCCAGGTTATTTTCATTAATGTAAGAGTAGTAGTGAAGTTTTAGTCTGGCAAGGTTCTGTCTATTGTGTGTAAGCAAATAAAGAACTCAACTCTGGCTGGATTGTTTTACATCATTCTTGGGCTTAGCTTGACAGAATATAAGAATCCAGGTTGGGGGTAGTGACATGTCATGAAAAAATGTTCAGCGTGATGGTCTTGGCCAATGTTTGTCAACCTTGGGCACTGAGCTCAGTGGACTTCAACTCTCAGAGTTCTGGGAGTTGAAGTCCACCCATCTTAGAGTACCATGTTTGAGAAACATTCTACTTGCCATTAGCCGGGAATACTGCATGTAGCACTGATTAGATTAACAACAATAACCTAGTCTAAACCTTCTGTATTTTATTAAAATTATATGAAAGTTTCAGGCAACAAAAACCACAATGGATCATGGAGGTCAGTCTGTTCATCTCACAATATTTCTCTTTCTTTTTTTAGACATGATTTTGCATTTTTACTATATTTTGCTTATTATTCCTTTCTCTTTTTCTGCCGTTTTAGAAAATGTGGCTTCCTTCAAAAGAAAACAACATGATGGGTAGACAGGTCTGTTCTTTCAGTGAAAATATGCTGGAAGCCAACTAAGAAAAAAAGACAGTATGCATACCTACCTTTCAGCATATTTAAATTATACTGAAGGCTGAATCCCAATTTCAAGATTAATTTGTCCAGCTGAATAGTTGGAGTAATTGTTAAACTTGAGTCTGGTGGTCTGTGCCCAATGAGCTGAGCCGTGTGGAAATTAGTTTTTGAGGTATGCTTGTTTATCTGTTCGTTAGCATAAATCGGCATGAATAATTTCAGCAGCAGATAAAAAGACTTAGCACGACACCTGTTCAATTAAGAAGACCATTATTGCATTAAAAAAAATCATTAGCTTTGAAAATAGGAAGAGCCAAGCATTTTGAAGAATACCACAAATAACCATTTCTTAGACATGCCTTCTCCTTTTTTCATCGTTAATTTCAGTAATCAGTAAGGAGCATCTGAGTCCCAGGGGGAGAATGTGGTAAATGAGAGGAATCTAAATGAGATGGGCACAGACAGAAGGTGGGGTGATGATGATCAAATAATAATTGCTATATGGGACCCCACTTCTACTGATGCAAACAACTTGTGGCCCCCAACTGAGCCCAACATTTCTGTTGTACTCTTTGTGGTACTACCAGATTCCTCATTATTTTTGGCTGCTGTAGACTAGCATGATTCTCTCCACAGCATGGGTGTCAAACTCGCCATGTCATATGACATGTCGCAACGTATCATGACTTTTTTTGCATTGCCAAAGATGGGGTGGGCTCAGCCTCCGCATGATGTAACTGGCCCACGGGCTGACAGTTTGACACCCCCTGCTCTACAGTAACCCTAACATCATTCTTTCTTCTTCTTCTTCTTCTTCTTCTTCTTCTTCTTCTTCTTCTTCTTCTTCTTCTTCTTCTTCTTCTTCTTCTTCTTCTTCTTCTTCTTCTTCTTCTTCTTCTTCTTCTTCTTCTTCTTCTTCTTCTTCTTCTTCTTCTTCTTCTTCTTCTTCTTCTTCTTCTTCTTCTTCTTCTTCTTCTTCTTCTTCTTCTTCTATTCTTTCCCATCTCAAACCATTCAGCCTCTTGCTTGATAGTGAGCTTTTAAAACAACATATCTTCCCTTCTCAAAGCAAAGAAATGATCAGTTCAAATGTATGAACTGATGCCCCACTGCAGTTGCATTAGTGAGCTAGTATTAAAATACAGATTATGTCTGAGAGAGTTTTGCTGTAAATTATCAAACAAAAATAGCTGATGATTCATGCCAGTTTCTGTCCAGGTCAAGTGTCAAGTTGCTGTTACTGTAGTTTTTGGAACAAAAACCAAAAGTGAAATGTAGCAGTGGGAAAGCTCAGGTCCAATCCATTAGTGGACTTGAGCCATGCATTTAACAAAATAACAGAGTTGGAAGGGATTTTGAAGGTCTTCTAGTCCAACCCCCTGCTCAAGCAGGAGGTCCTATATCTTTGTTGAAAGAAAAATCTTCATCAGGGTCCAGTCTAAGCCGGGAATAAACAAAATGGAGACTGCTTTAGAAAGAAGCTTGGAGTTTATTGAAGAGCAGAACCACAAGACATGAGGCTCTGGAGCAGCTGATCACATGTTTCTGGGAGTGATGGTTTTTATACCTTCTTGGGCTTTTGTGTTAGGAATTCCTGTTCCTGTGGCATGAACTTTGACCTCAAGTTCAGTGTGTCCTTTTTGGTATTGGTGGGTTAATCCTATTATGTCCTAATTGTCATGTTCCCTGTCCTTAGAATTTGGGTGAGGGATGTAAATTTTAGGGTTCTTTGTCTTTCTAATCTCATCAGCTTCTAGCTTCCTGGCTCCAAACCTTTCTGAAAGGATTATCACATCTGCATTTCTACAGACCTGGTTTCTGCTTGGGGCAGAGAGAGAGAGAGGGTTGGTTTCTGGGGGGTAGTTTTGTCTTAGATTTTTTTTCTCCCATTATTCCTTTGGAGAAATATATTCTGCCTTTTTAATATTCCCAAAAATATTTATTTCTCTGGGGGGAGGAGTGCTGTCCTCCCACACCTTTTTAGACAAGTGGTTGTCCAATCTCTTCTTAAAAACCTCCATTGAACTGGGCAGCTGTGCTAAAGGTGAAATTGTGGCCAAATGTGTCAGAAGATAATCTAGAACAGTATCTCCCAACTTTGGGAACTTTAAAATATGTGGATTTCAACTTCCAGAATTCCCCAGCTAGCCATGAGACCCTGATCCTGAGAACAAATTATGTGATGTCCCTGTGTAGTATCTATGTTACTTTCTGCTCCCAAACTATAAACATATTGATGGATCATGCTTTCAAAGAGAAAAAAAGGGAGGAAAAAAGAGTGAGAATATTAAAAAAAAATAAATTACATTTTAAGTCATCCGATGTTGAAGTTGCATTTCTGGGAAATGTAGTCAGTCCTGTCCATTTTCATTCATAAAGATCTTTTATATCCTCCATTTTCATTATATTCTACTTAAATACTTCAGAACAGATGCAGCTCTCTGTGTAAGCTGAAACCCGTATTTCTTTTTCATGGTTGATTATGGGAGAGAAAAGCTCTCTGCCTCTGAATCTCATTTTATATTCTCATTTCAGACTATGCTGCATTGTTTCTGGAACAATCTCTCAGGCTTCTACTGAGACAAGGACAAATACAGCTCGAAACTCAAGTGGTTACTATATTCCAGAAATGGCAACTATGTGTCAACTTTAGAATGAGCATAGCTGCAACCATTTTTTTCTTCTCATTTCTAGTTGACACATAGCACAGAGGGAGGGGGGGTTGTGCTAGACAAAACAGACTTTCTCTCTTGGATTTTCTGTCATGGGAACCAAGGTCATTGGCTGCTCCTGAGACTGCGGGCTGGGCATTTCATAAAAAGCCCGCCAACAAGCTGTGTGGGGAAACGTAGTTGCTTGCATAGCCTTAGGGGTGGGATTTCTTAACTTTGTATTGGGGAATTGTTATGCATCTCTTCAGACTTGGTTTCACTTTTGAAGTGCCGATTCTTTGTATCAATAAGCATGTTCTTTGAGGAATTTGCAAGCCTCAGAGTTTTGCTTTATTTGTCTCTGTCTACTGGAACCATGACCAGCAGATTGCTAGAGAGAGGCTAGAGAGAGGCAGGAATGCTAATGCAGAATATATACCTGGTCTCTATCAGATCTTCCCTGATGTTTTGTGGTGGAGCCCTCTTGGAAGAGGGTATGGTGGGCTAGCAGTTAAAATGCTGGGCATGTCAACCAGAAGATTGGTAGTTCAAGACCCAAGTACTGTATGATGGGGTGAGCCCCCGTTTCTTGCCCCAGCTCCTGCCAACCTAGCAGTCTGAAAGCATGCAACTGCAAGTAGATAAAGAGGCACCACTTCGGGTGCAAAGGTAACAGCATTCTGTGCCCCTGACCATAGAGCCAGCCACATGACCATGGAAGCATCTTCGGACAATTCTGGCTCTCTCAAATAGAAAATGGAGATCAGCATTACCCCTTAGAATCGGACATGACTGGACAGCAGATATTTTTACATTTTACCTCTTGGAATAGAAGAGTTGTTGTTGTTAGTTGCGAAGTCGTGTCCAACCCATCGCGACCCCATGGACAACATTCCTCCAGGCCTTCCTGTCCTCTACCATCTTCTGGAGTCCATTTAAGCTCACGTCTACTGCTTCAGTGACTCCATCCAACCACCTCATTCTCTATCGTCCCCTTCTTCTATTGCCCTCAATCTTTCCCAGCATTAGGCTCTTCTCCAGTGAGTTCTTCCTTCTCATTAGGTGGCCAAAGGACTTGAGTTTCAACTTCAGGGTCTGGCCTTCTAAAGAGCAGTCAGGGTTGATCTCCTCTAGGACTGACGGGTTTGATTGCCTTGCAGTCAAGGGGACTCGCAGGAGTCTTCTCCAGCACCATAGTTCAAAGGCCTCAATTCTTTTGCGCTCAGCCTTTCTTATGGTCCAACTTTCACAGCCATACATTGCAACTGGGAAAACCATGGCCTTGACTATACACACTTTTGTTGGCAGGATGATGTCTCTGCTTTTTAGTATGCTGTCTAGATTTGCCACAGCTTTCCTCCCCATGAGCAAGCATCTTTTAATTTCTTGGCTGCAGTCCCCATCTAAGAAGACTTAGATTTCCTTTTAGTTTTTTCATACTATCCATTGATGATAGAGGCATATTTATACCATCCTGTTCAGATAAATCCATCAAATTTGTCTGATTTTTCCAACCAGGATACCGCTGAACCAAGAAAGGAAACCTTTGTCCACCCTGATTTTTAATTGATTGCTCTTTTCCCTGTTCGAGCCTCTTGGAGATGGATAAAACTGATTCATATTGCTCCATTCTGACACCAATAGCTTTCTCAGAACACAGCTCCAACTCCTGTTAGTTTCTGTATATCTGAATACATCAAAAAGGGGGGAAAGAATTCTAGCATTTTTTTTCCTTTTTCATCTCCTCTTGTATAAAAATGACAAGCTTTATCTAGCATTGGAATTGGAGGAATGGAAATGTTATCTGTTATATGGAAGATTCTCCTGCAAAGAAGAAATTACAGATGCAAAAGAGAATGTCTCAGAAGTTTTACAAAATAAAGAGATGAAACAAGTTTTGCCTGATGTAGAAATATCAGAACTTAAAAGATTTTGCAGAACTGTTTTTTTTTTTTAAAAAAAAGAAGGACTATGGGTAGTCATCCACTTATGACCACAATTGAGCCTAAAATTTCTATTGCTAAATGAGATATTTGTTAAGTGAATTTTACCCCATTTGATAACCTTTCTTTCCATAGTTGTTAAGTGAATCACTGCAGTTGTTAAGTTAGTGACACAGTTGTTAAGTGAATCTAGCATCCCCGTTGACTTTGCTTGTCAGAAGATTGAAAACAATGATCATATGACACCGCAAATCTGCAACTATCATAAATACATTGTCAACGCTGCTAACATCGGATGTTCTGTCAGAACCATAACATACATGCCAGTTTGCCAAGTGTACAAAATTTGATCACATGACCACAGGGATGCTGCAATGCTTATAAGTGTAAAAAATGGTCATAAGTCACTTGTGTAACTTTGTTGTAACTTTGAATGGTCACTAAATGAACTGTTGTAAGTCAAGGGCTACCTGTATAAAGAGAGAGACAGAAAAAAAACGCCTCCCACCATCTTTGTTGTTCTTGTCTCTGTCCCTTTTCTAATTCCATAACTCTAGATACCCTCTGACCAGTGCAGTGTAGGAATGGAGTGTTCACTTTCCATGATTCAACATTATACCTCTGTTGGTGCCTCCCAAGATTGCATTGTCTCATTTGGCAATGCCCACACACTTCTGGCTAATGCTTAATTTGTGGTTGACCAGGATGTACAGATCCTTTCACAAGTACTACTTTAACTTTTAACTCTTTGTTATAATAACCCAATCTCTGAACTTTTAACCACACAAGGATGGAAAGGAAGATGGGGTTTTCAGTTTTTTCCAGAGGTGAATGCCTAACATTCTTCGAGAGATTTTCTAAAACAAGTGTCCATTATTGCTACCATATTATCTATACCTCTAGCCAGGGCTTTCTTTGTCATAGAACTCCCAGAACAGAGTTCCGGCACCTTTTTGGGATGGAACCTTGTAGGGTAGGCAAGGCGGGTTGTATGATGTGTGTGAGTTCCGGCACCTTTTTTTTTTTAACAAAAAAAAACACTGCCTCCAGCTATAGGTAGTTCTAGACTTATAATCAGTTGCTCAGCAATTGTTTAGTTACAATGGACCCCTCCCCCAAAAAAGTTACTTAAAACCCAGTCCCAAAATTCTGATGTCCCCTCCCCTGTGGTCACATGACTGCATTTCAGGCACTTAGCAATGGGCCCATATTTACAGTGTCCCACGGTCACATGATTGCAATTTACAACATTTTTGCTAAAAACCCATTTCAGTTCTGGGTTTTCGCAAAAACGTCCATAGCAAACAGTGGACATTGCTTAACTATCTCAGCGTTCACTTAATTCCCATGGATTCACTTAATGATTGCCATAAAAAATTGTAAAATCAAGTCAGTCATGTGATGCTCTATGACCGTCACAACTTACGATAGCAGATTCCATTAGGGAATTTTATCCAAGAAGCTTCTGGAATCTCATCCAAAAAGTTTCTTGGATGAGAAGCAAAGCATATTCAAGGGTGGGGGGAGTCCAGTTGTCTTTTAAAAAAGCACCTTTGGGACCATCATCACCAGGATGATTGAGAATCTCCATAGACATTGAGGGCTACTTACATTAAAGGAAGTTACTTGCTGTACTTACAGTATTCGCCTCAATATGTGTTTCTAAACTGTCCTTCCTACCTGCTACATCAACCCTTCCTTACAGTTCCACATATGTTGCTATGACTTCATTTTTACAGCTTTAAGAAAAAAGAACTCTTTAAAAATAGGAAATGTTTGATTACCTACTGAGTTTTCCCTCTGCAAGAAGCTAATCTGCTTCTTTCTTATATCCAGTGAATGAAAACAGTTTAATAGAAAAAGAAGGAAAGAGCTTTGCCACAGCAAAAGAAGCATTTTACACTTTATGTTTTGCAGTGTTGTGACTGCTATTCAGCTCTGTTATGTACACCTTTAAAAGGAAATGAGTGTAGGTGTCTATTTCACAATAAACATGCAGCACAACATACAGCTTGGGCAGTAATTCCAGTTTTTTTGCAAACCAGATTAAGTCAAATATCTAAAGGAGATAAAAAGAAGCAACCATCCTTGTAGTAACAGTTTGAGGATATTAACCTGTAATCTACCACTGTATATAAACAATTTATATACAGTACAGATTGTTGCTTAAGACTCCCCTATTTAGAGACCATGTCAGAGATCCCTGAAACACTCTTCTGATTTTGGAGTCTCTGTGAATGCATTGGGAATCACTGTTGTTGTTTGCTAATTTACAGCTATTGCTACTGCAAAGTTTATGTATTATTCCCATAAGAGGGGTGCAGTGGTTAGAATGCAGTATTGCAGGCTAATTCTGCTGACTGCCAGCAGTTCAATCCACACAGGCTCAAGGTTGACTCAACCTTCCATCCTTCTGAGGTCACTGGGCCATTTTATCAATCAATCAGAATAGAGATTGAAAGGACCTTGAAGGTCTTCTAGTCTAACCCGTTGCTCAAGCAGGAGACCCTATATCATTTCAGACAAGTGACTGTCTAGCCTCTTCTTAAAAACCTCCAGTGATGGAGCACCCACAATTTCTGAAGGCAAGCTTGTTCCACTGGTTAATTGTCCTCACTGTTAGGAAGTTTCTCTTTAATTCCAGGTTGCTTCTCTGCTTGATTAGTTTCCATCTACTGTTTCTTGTCCTGCCTTCTGGAAAATAAGTTAACCCCCTGATAACTGTTTGTGGAAGCCTTTCAAGTACTGGAATACTGCTACTCCTTCTTTTCCCTAGACTAGCCAAACTCAAATCCTGCAACCGTTCTTCATATGTTTTAATCTCCAGCCCTTTAATCAGTCCATTTTAATTCAGTGTCTAATGGACACTCCTAACTTAATCCACAAGGATACAGATCCAGAGATATATTAGGAGACAATGATCAAATCTCTTCACCTCTTTCATTTTTGCTTTCTGCCATGTTTTTACACCCATTTTAGAAAATTGTTTTGGAGTTTCCATGCAAAAGGAATGTCCCATCATTGTGCAAGCACACTCAATCTGAGCTGATTTATGGAACAATTGAAGAGTTAAAGCAGTCTTTTGGGGAAAAAAAATCTAACACAGCAATTGTATTGCTGTGATGCAAAGTGCTGTATTAACTTTTTCTAGGGTTCTTCAACTATATCTCTTCCAGGCATAGTCTATTGTGTTTAATGGCAAATAAAATGCTCATTTGATCAGCATAAGCATGATTACTATCACAGCTCTACAAGGAATTAAAAGAGCCTCCTTATCTAATTGTCTCCCCATTCAAAAGAAAGAGGCAATATCACAGATTCTAGGTACAAGTGATGTATGATTATTCTCCTTGGAGTTTTGAGATGTTTCAGACATTTGTGTTTCCAAAGCCAGCTGAAGCAACAATAGCTGATTCAAACTTTACCTATTCAAAAGGTACCAAATGAATTTCAGGTGGTCCTTAACTTACAACCATTTGTTTAATGGCTGTTCGGAGTTACAATGAACTGAAAAAATGACATGACCACTTTTCACACTTACAACCTTTGCAGCATGCCAATGGTTATGTGACCAACATTTGGGTGCTTGGCAACTGGTTCATATTTATGATGGTTGCAGTTTCCCGGGGTTATGTGATCACCTTTTGCAACCTTCTGACAAGCAAAGTCAATGGGGAAGCCAGACAACTTAACATTCTTGGGAAATGGCATTCTTGAACTTAATTCATTTCCAAGGGTGAGGGTGAATGGCTTGATGGTCAGTCATGGGAATTCTGAGACGAGGAAGAGGAGCAAGGAAGGCAAAAGATGTGTATGCTATGAAGCAAACTCTGCCCCTTTTGTCTTTGTAGGAGATGACCAGGCTGAGCCTGAGAGTGGGGTCAAACATATCATTAGTTTGAAATCATTACATTCCTGCAAGAGATCTAAGTCCAGCCCTCTCCCCTCCAGGGAATTCCATTGACTCTTATCTAGCACCAATTTGCCTTGATTATTAGTAGTTCAGATTCTTGTGGCATGAAATAAACTTGTGATACTTTTTAATTCTATCCCAGTTTCTGGTTTCTTGCACCTGACAGAATTTGTGCCATGACCTCACACACAATTACATGAAAGGTGGAGCTTGCATCCTGGTGTCACAATGCATATTTGGTGTCAAGGTTCTGACCGATGAACCCAACCAAGCAAAGTCCTTCGAGTCATTTTGCTCTCTTAATGTAAAACTTTATTGAGTACATCACTTCGGCACTAATGAAAGCAAAACCAGCTCTGGCAAGACCCCTCCCAAACCCATATAGTAAAAGCATTGAATTCTCCCTCCTCCCTTTGGGTCAGATCACGTTGCCCAATCAAGTGGAAAATATTGTTATGAGAAAGCATCTCTAGGTCTATCCAGACACCTGGTGTAATGTCCTTGAGTCTCACAGTCTGGCTTCTTAATCTTTGAAGTCTGCATTCCAAATCTCTTCCCTCCCTCCAGGTTCGTTAGCAAGCTGAGAAGCAATATTTGTCACACCAATAAACCCTGTTTCAAAACTTGACATTTGGCTTTTAACAGATAACCAAAAGTTCAATATACAATGCTTTCTCCCACATTTTATGGACTCCTGGGTGCTTCACTTAAATACCAAGAGAAGAAGTGTTTTCAGGTGAGACTGGTCTATCAGGGCAACCTGGTCTACCCCAAATAT